>NW_027144377.1:0-38267 GCF_026170545.1 Melanerpes formicivorus | reverse complement strand
AGGTAGGGAAGAATTCTAAGGCTCATTTTGACTGCCTCCAGAAGTTAGATCAGATGGCAAATTGGATTTGGTGCTAGGTCTTTCCCTTTAGGTTTTACCCCAACAATGTTTTCATTAGTTTCGCTCACTCTCGAAATCAAGCATTTTACAGCAGGTTGGGAGCAGCCTGTATCTCAGCACAGGAATAAGGTAGGGAAGAATTCTAAGGCTCATTTTGACTGCCTCCAGAAGTTAGATCAGATGGCAAATTGGATTTGGTGCTAGGTCTTTCCCTTTAGGTTTTACCCCAACAATGTTTTCATTAGTTTCGCTCACTCTCGAAATCAAGCATTTTACAGCAGGTTGGAGCAGCCTGTATCTCAGCACAGGAATAAGGTAGGGAAGAATTCAAATGCTCATTTTGACTGCCTCCAGAAGTTAGATCAGATGGCAAATTGGATTTGGTGCTAGGTCTTTCCCTTTAGGTTTTACCCCAACAATGTTTTCATTAGTTTCGCTCACTCTCGAAATCAAGCATTTTACAGCAGGTTGGAGCAGCCTGCATCTCAGCACAGGAATAAGGTAGGGAAGAATTCTAAGGATCATTTTGACTGCCTCCAGAAGTTAGATCAGATGGCAAATTGGATTTGGTGCTAGGTCTTTCCCTTTAGGTTTTACCCCAACAATGTTTTCATTAGTTTCGCTCACTCTCGAAATCAAGCATTTTACAGCAGGTTGGAGCAGCCTGCATCTCAGCACAGGAATAAGGTAGGGAAGAATTCTAAGGCTCATTTTGACTGCCTCCAGAAGTTAGATCAGATGGCAAATTGGATTTGGTGCTAGGTCTTTCCTTTAGGTTTTACCCCAACAATGTTTTCATTAGTTTCGCTCACTCTCGAAATCAAGCATTTTACAGCAGGTTGGAGCAGCCTGTATCTCAGCACAGGAATAAGGTAGGGAAGAATTCTAAGGCTCATTTTGACTGCCTCCAGAAGTTAGATCAGATGGCAAATTGGATTTGGTGCTAGGTCTTTCCCTTTAGGTTTTACCCCAACAATGTTTTCATTAGTTTCGCTCACTCTCGAAATCAAGCATTTTACAGCAGGTTGGAGCAGCCTGTATCTCAGCACAGGAATAAGGTAGGGAAGAATTCTAAGGCTCATTTTGACTGCCTCCAGAAGTTAGATCAGATGGCAAATTGGATTTGGTGCTAGGTCTTTCCCTTTAGGTTTTACCCCAACAATGTTTTCATTAGTTTCGCTCACTCTCGAAATCAAGCATTTTACAGCAGGTTGGAGCAGCCTGTATCTCAGCACAGGAATAAGGTAGGGAAGAATTCTAAGGCTCATTTTGACTGCCTCCAGAAGTTAGATCAGATGGCAAATTGGATTTGGTGCTAGGTCTTTCCCTTTAGGTTTTACCCCAACAATGTTTTCATTAGTTTCGCTCACTCTCGAAATCAAGCATTTTACAGCAGGTTGGAGCAGCCTGTATCTCAGCACAGGAATAAGGTAGGGAAGAATTCTAAGGCTCATTTTGACTGCCTCCAGAAGTTAGATCAGATGGCAAATTGGATTTGGTGCTAGGTCTTTCCCTTTAGGTTTTACCCCAACAATGTTTTCATTAGTTTCGCTCACTCTCGAAATCAAGCATTTTACAGCAGGTTGGAGCAGCCTGTATCTCAGCACAGGAATAAGGTAGGGAAGAATTCTAAGGATCATTTTGACTGCCTCCAGAAGTTAGATCAGATGGCAAATTGGATTTGGTGCTAGGTCTTTCCCTTTAGGTTTTACCCCAACAATGTTTTCATTAGTTTCGCTCACTCTCGAAATCAAGCATTTTACAGCAGGTTGGAGCAGCCTGTATCTCAGCACAGGAATAAGGTAGGGAAGAATTCTAGAGGCTCATTTTGACTGCCTCCAGAAGTTAGATCAGATGGCAAATTGGATTTGGTGCTAGGTCTTTCCCTTTAGGTTTTACCCCCAACAATGTTTTCATTAGTTTCGCTCACTCTCGAAATCAAGCATTTTACAGCAGGTTGGAGCAGCCTGTATCTCAGCACAGGAATAAGGTAGGGAAGAATTCTAAGGCTCATTTTGACTGCCTCCAGAAGTTAGATCAGATGGCAAATTGGATTTGGTGCTAGGTCTTTCCCTTTAGGTTTTTACCCCAACAATGTTTTCATTAGTTTCGCTCACTCTCGAAATCAAGCATTTTACAGCAGGTTGGAGCAGCCTGTATCTCAGCACAGGAATAAGGTAGGGAAGAATTCTAAGGCTCATTTTGACTGCCTCCAGAAGTTAGATGAGATGGCAAATTGGATTTGGTGCTAGGTCTTTCCCTTTAGGTTTTACCCCAACAATGTTTTCATTAGTTTCGCTCACTCTCGAAATCAAGCATTTTACAGCAGGTTGGAGCAGCCTGTATCTCAGCACAGGAATAAGGTAGGGAAGAATTCTAAGGCTCATTTTGACTGCCTCCAGAAGTTAGATCAGATGGCAAATTGGATTTGGTGCTAGGTCTTTCCCTTTAGGTTTTACCCCAACAATGTTTTCATTAGTTTCGCTCACTCTCGAAATCAAGCATTTTACAGCAGGTTGGAGCAGCCTGTATCTCAGCACAGGAATAAGGTAGGGAAGAATTCTAAGGATCATTTTGACTGCCTCCAGAAGTTAGATCAGATGGCAAATTGGATTTGGTGCTAGGTCTTTCCCTTTAGGTTTTACCCCAACAATGTTTTCATTAGTTTCGCTCACTCTCGAAATCAAGCATTTTACAGCAGGTTGGAGCAGCCTGTATCTCAGCACAGGAATAAGGTAGGGAAGAATTCTAAGGCTCATTTTGACTGCCTCCAGAAGTTAGATCAGATGGCAAATTGGATTTGGTGCTAGGTCTTTCCCTTTAGGTTTTACCCCAACAATGTTTTCATTAGTTTCGCTCACTCTCGAAATCAAGCATTTTACAGCAGGTTGGAGCAGCCTGTATCTCAGCACAGGAATAAGGTAGGGAAGAATTCTAAGGCTCATTTTGACTGCCTCCAGAAGTTAGATCAGATGGCAAATTGGATTTGGTGCTAGGTCTTTCCCTTTAGGTTTTACCCCAACAATGTTTTCATTAGTTTCGCTCACTCTCGAAATCAAGCATTTTACAGCAGGTTGGAGCAGCCTGTATCTCAGCACAGGAATAAGGTAGGGAAGAATTCTAAGGATCATTTTGACTGCCTCCAGAAGTTAGA
This sequence comes from Melanerpes formicivorus, assembly GCF_026170545.1. Classification (NCBI taxonomy): domain Eukaryota; kingdom Metazoa; phylum Chordata; class Aves; order Piciformes; family Picidae; genus Melanerpes; species Melanerpes formicivorus. The sequence goes on along the minus strand of NW_027144377.1, from coordinate 35,053 downwards.
TCAGATGGCAAATTGGATTTGGTGCTAGGTCTTTCCCTTTAGGTTTTACCCCAACAATGTTTTCATTAGTTTCGCTCACTCTCGAAATCAAGCATTTTACAGCAGGTTGGAGCAGCCTGTATCTCAGCACAGGAATAAGGTAGGGAAGAATTCTAAGGCTCATTTTGACTGCCTCCAGAAGTTAGATCAGATGGCAAATTGGATTTGGTGCTAGGTCTTTCCCTTTAGGTTTTACCCCAACAATGTTTTCATTAGTTTCGCTCACTCTCGAAATCAAGCATTTTACAGCAGGTTGGAGCAGCCTGTATCTCAGCACAGTAATAAGGTAGGGAAGAATTCTAAGGCTCATTTTGACTGCCTCCAGAAGTTAGATCAGATGGCAAATTGGATTTGGTGCTAGGTCTTTCCCTTTAGGTTTTACCCCAACAATGTTTTCATTAGTTTCGCTCACTCTCGAAATCAAGCATTTTACAGCAGGTTGGAGCAGCCTGCATCTCAGCACAGGAATAAGGTAGGGAAGAATTCTAAGGATCATTTTGACTGCCTCCAGAAGTTAGATCAGATGGCAAATTGGATTTGGTGCTAGGTCTTTCCCTTTAGGTTTTACCCCAACAATGTTTTCATTAGTTTCGCTCACTCTCGAAATCAAGCATTTTACAGCAGGTTGGAGCAGCCTGTATCTCAGCACAGGAATAAGGTAGGGAAGAATTCTAAGGATCATTTTGACTGCCTCCAGAAGTTAGATCAGATGGCAAATTGGATTTGGTGCTAGGTCTTTCCCTTTAGGTTTTACCCCAACAATGTTTTCATTAGTTTCGCTCACTCTCGAAATCAAGCATTTTACAGCAGGTTGGAGCAGCCTGTATCTCAGCACAGGAATAAGGTAGGGAAGAATTCTAAGGCTCATTTTGACTGCCTCCAGAAGTTAGATCAGATGGCAAATTGGATTTGGTGCTAGGTCTTTCCCTTTAGGTTTTACCCCAACAATGTTTTCATTAGTTTCGCTCACTCTCGAAATCAAGCATTTTACAGCAGGTTGGAGCAGCCTGTATCTCAGCACAGGAATAAGGTAGGGGAAGAATTCTAAGGCTCATTTTGACTGCCTCCAGAAGTTAGATCAGATGGCAAATTGGATTTGGTGCTAGGTCTTTCCCTTTAGGTTTTACCCCAACAATGTTTTCATTAGTTTCGCTCACTCTCGAAATCAAGCATTTTACAGCAGGTTGGAGCAGCCTGTATCTCAGCACAGGAATAAGGTAGGGAAGAATTCTAAGGCTCATTTTGACTGCCTCCAGAAGTTAGATCAGATGGCAAATTGGATTTGGTGCTAGGTCTTTCCCTTTAGGTTTTACCCCAACAATGTTTTCATTAGTTTCGCTCACTCTCGAAATCAAGCATTTTACAGCAGGTTGGAGCAGCCTGTATCTCAGCACAGGAATAAGGTAGGGAAGAATTCTAAGGCTCATTTTGACTGCCTCCAGAAGTTAGATCAGATGGCAAATTGGATTTGGTGCTAGGTCTTTCCCTTTAGGTTTTACCCCAACAATGTTTTCATTAGTTTCGCTCACTCTCGAAATCAAGCATTTTACAGCAGGTTGGAGCAGCCTGTATCTCAGCACAGGAATAAGGTAGGGAAGAATTCTAAGGCTCATTTTGACTGCCTCCAGAAGTTAGATCAGATGGCAAATTGGATTTGGTGCTAGGTCTTTCCCTTTAGGTTTTACCCCAACAATGTTTTCATTAGTTTCGCTCACTCTCGAAATCAAGCATTTTACAGCAGGTTGGAGCAGCCTGTATCTCAGCACAGGAATAAGGTAGGGAAGAATTCTAAGGATCATTTTGACTGCCTCCAGAAGTTAGATCAGATGGCAAATTGGATTTGGTGCTAGGTCTTTCCCTTTAGGTTTTACCCCAACAATGTTTTCATTAGTTTCGCTCACTCTCGAAATCAAGCATTTTACAGCAGGTTGGAGCAGCCTGTATCTCAGCACAGGAATAAGGTAGGGAAGAATTCTAAGGATCATTTTGACTGCCTCCAGAAGTTAGATCAGATGGCAAATTGGATTTGGTGCTAGGTCTTTCCCTTTAGGTTTTACCCCAACAATGTTTTCATTAGTTTCGCTCACTCTCGAAATCAAGCATTTTACAGCAGGTTGGAGCAGCCTGTATCTCAGCACAGGAATAAGGTAGGGAAGAATTCAAATGCTCATTTTGACTGCCTCCAGAAGTTAGATCAGATGGCAAATTGGATTTGGTGGCTAGGTCTTTCCCTTTAGGTTTTACCCCAACAATGTTTTCATTAGTTTCGCTCACTCTCGAAATCAAGCATTTTACAGCAGGTTGGAGCAGCCTGTATCTCAGCACAGGAATAAGGTAGGGAAGAATTCTAAGGATCATTTTGACTGCCTCCAGAAGTTAGATCAGATGGCAAATTGGATTTGGTGCTAGGTCTTTCCCTTTAGGTTTTACCCCAACAATGTTTTCATTAGTTTCGCTCACTCTCGAAATCAAGCATTTTACAGCAGGTTGGAGCAGCCTGTATCTCAGCACAGGAATAAGGTAGGGAAGAATTCAAATGCTCATTTTGACTGCCTCCAGAAGTTAGATCAGATGGCAAATTGGATTTGGTGCTAGGTCTTTCCCTTTAGGTTTTACCCCAACAATGTTTTCATTAGTTTCGCTCACTCTCGAAATCAAGCATTTTACAGCAGGTTGGAGCAGCCTGTATCTCAGCACAGGAATAAGGTAGGGAAGAATTCTAAGGCTCATTTTGACTGCCTCCAGAAGTTAGATCAGATGGCAAATTGGATTTGGTGCTAGGTCTTTCCCTTTAGGTTTTACCCCAACAATGTTTTCATTAGTTTCGCTCACTCTCGAAATCAAGCATTTTACAGCAGGTTGGAGCAGCCTGTATCTCAGCACAGGAATAAGGTAGGGAAGAATTCTAAGGCTCATTTTGACTGCCTCCAGAAGTTAGATCAGATGGCAAATTGGATTTGGTGCTAGGTCTTTCCCTTTAGGTTTTACCCCAACAATGTTTTCATTAGTTTCGCTCACTCTCGAAATCAAGCATTTTACAGCAGGTTGGAGCAGCCTGTATCTCAGCACAGGAATAAGGTAGGGAAGAATTCTAAGGCTCATTTTGGACTGCCTCCAGAAGTTAGATCAGATGGCAAATTGGATTTGGTGCTAGGTCTTTCCCTTTAGGTTTTACCCCAACAATGTTTTCATTAGTTTCGCTCACTCTCGAAATCAAGCATTTTACAGCAGGTTGGAGCAGCCTGTACCTCAGCACAGGAATAAGGTAGGGAAGAATTCTAAGGCTCATTTTGACTGCCTCCAGAAGTTAGATCAGATGGCAAATTGGATTTGGTGCTAGGTCTTTCCCTTTAGGTTTTACCCCAACAATCTTTTCATTAGTTTCGCTCACTCTCGAAATCAAGCATTTTACAGCAGGTTGGAGCAGCCTGTATCTCAGCACAGGAATAAGGTAGGGAAGAATTTTAAGGATCATTTTGACTGCCTCCAGAAGTTAGATCAGATGGCAAATTGGATTTGGTGCTAGGTCTTTCCCTTTAGGTTTTACCCCAACAATGTTTTCATTAGTTTCGCTCACTCTCGAAATCAAGCATTTTACAGCAGGTTGGAGCAGCCTGTATCTCAGCACAGGAATAAGGTAGGGAAGAATTCTAAGGCTCATTTTGACTGCCTCCAGAAGTTAGATCAGATGGCACATTGGATTTGGTGCTAGGTCTTTCCCTTTAGGTTTTACCCCAACAATGTTTTCATTAGTTTCGCTCACTCTCGAAATCAAGCATTTTACAGCAGGTTGGAGCAGCCTGTATCTCAGCACAGGAATAAGGTAGGGAAGAATTCTAAGGCTCATTTTGACTGCCTCCAGAAGTTAGATCAGATGGCAAATTGGATTTGGTGCTAGGTCTTTCCCTTTAGGTTTTACCCCAACAATGTTTTCATTAGTTTCGCTCACTCTCGAAATCAAGCATTTTACAGCAGGTTGGAGCAGCCTGTATCTCAGCACAGGAATAAGGTAGGGAAGAATTCTAAGGCTCATTTTGACTGCCTCCAGAAGTTAGATCAGATGGCAAATTGGATTTGGTGCTAGGTCTTTCCCTTTAGGTTTTACCCCAACAATGTTTTCATTAGTTTCGCTCACTCTCGAAATCAAGCATTTTACAGCAGGTTGGAGCAGCCTGTATCTCAGCACAGGAATAAGGTAGGGAAGAATTCTAAGGCTCATTTTGACTGCCTCCAGAAGTTAGATCAGATGGCAAATTGGATTTGGTGCTAGGTCTTTCCCTTTAGGTTTTACCCCAACAATGTTTTCATTAGTTTCGCTCACTCTCGAAATCAAGCATTTTACAGCAGGTTGGAGCAGCCTGTATCTCAGCACAGGAATAAGGTAGGGAAGAATTCTAAGGCTCATTTTGACTGCCTCCAGAAGTTAGATCAGATGGCAAATTGGATTTGGTGCTAGGTCTTTCCCTTTAGGTTTTACCCCAACAATGTTTTCATTAGTTTCGCTCACTCTCGAAATCAAGCATTTTACAGCAGGTTGGAGCAGCCTGTATCTCAGCACAGGAATAAGGTAGGGAAGAATTCTAAGGCTCATTTTGACTGCCTCCAGAAGTTAGATCAGATGGCAAATTGGATTTGGTGCTAGGTCTTTCCCTTTAGGTTTTACCCCAACAATGTTTTCATTAGTTTCGCTCACTCTCGAAATCAAGCATTTTACAGCAGGTTGGAGCAGCCTGTATCTCAGCACAGGAATAAGGTAGGGAAGAATTCAAATGCTCATTTTCACTGCCTCCAGAAGTTAGATCAGATGGCAAATTGGATTTGGTGCTAGGTCTTTCCCTTTAGGTTTTACCCCAACAATGTTTTCATTAGTTTCGCTCACTCTCGAAATCAAGCATTTTACAGCAGGTTGGAGCAGCCTGCATCTCAGCACAGGAATAAGGTAGGGAAGAATTCTAAGGCTCATTTTGACTGCCTCCAGAAGTTAGATCAGATGGCAAATTGGATTTGGTGCTAGGTCTTTCCCTTTAGGTTTTACCCCAACAATGTTTTCATTAGTTTCGCTCACTCTCGAAATCAAGCATTTTACAGCAGGTTGGAGCAGCCTGTATCTCAGCACAGGAATAAGGTAGGGAAGAATTCTAAGGATCATTTTGACTGCCTCCAGAAGTTAGATGAGATGGCAAATTGGATTTGGTGCTAGGTCTTTCCCTTTAGGTTTTACCCCAACAATGTTTTCATTAGTTTCGCTCACTCTCGAAATCAAGCATTTTACAGCAGGTTGGAGCAGCCTGTATCTCAGCACAGGAATAAGGTAGGGAAGAATTCTAAGGCTCATTTTGACTGCCTCCAGAAGTTAGATCAGATGGCAAATTGGATTTGGTGCTAGGTCTTTCCCTTTAGGTTTTACCCCAACAATGTTTTCATTAGTTTCGCTCACTCTCGAAATCAAGCATTTTACAGCAGGTTGGAGCAGCCTGTATCTCAGCACAGGAATAAGGTAGGGAAGAATTCTAAGGCTCATTTTGACTGCCTCCAGAAGTTAGATCAGATGGCAAATTGGATTTGGTGCTAGGTCTTTCCCTTTAGGTTTTACCCCAACAATGTTTTCATTAGTTTCGCTCACTCTCGAAATCAAGCATTTTACAGCAGGTTGGAGCAGCCTGTATCTCAGCACAGGAATAAGGTAGGGAAGAATTCTAAGGCTCATTTTGACTGCCTCCAGAAGTTAGATCAGATGGCAAATTGGATTTGGTGCTAGGTCTTTCCCTTTAGGTTTTACCCCAACAATGTTTTCATTAGTTTCGCTCACTCTCGAAAGCAAGCATTTTACAGCAGGTTGGAGCAGCCTGTATCTCAGCACAGGAATAAGGTAGGGAAGAATTCTAAGGATCATTTTGACTGCCTCCAGAAGTTAGATCAGATGGCAAATTGGATTTGGTGCTAGGTCTTTCCCTTTAGGTTTTACCCCAACAATGTTTTCATTAGTTTCGCTCACTCTCGAAAGCAAGCATTTTACAGCAGGTTGGAGCAGCCTGTATCTCAGCACAGGAATAAGGTAGGGAAGAATTCTAAGGCTCATTTTGACTGCCTCCAGAAGTTAGATGAGATGGCAAATTGGATTTGGTGCTAGGTCTTTCCCTTTAGGTTTTACCCCAACAATGTTTTCATTAGTTTCGCTCACTCTCGAAATCAAGCATTTTACAGCAGGTTGGAGCAGCCTGTATCTCAGCACAGGAATAAGGTAGGGAAGAATTCTAAGGCTCATTTTGACTGCCTCCAGAAGTTAGATCAGATGGCAAATTGGATTTGGTGCTAGGTCTTTCCCTTTAGGTTTTACCCCAACAATGTTTTCATTAGTTTCGCTCACTCTCGAAATCAAGCATTTTACAGCAGGTTGGAGCAGCCTGTATCTCAGCACAGGAATAAGGTAGGGAAGAATTCTAAGGCTCATTTTGACTGCCTCCAGAAGTTAGATCAGATGGCAAATTGGATTTGGTGCTAGGTCTTTCCCTTTAGGTTTTACCCCCAACAATGTTTTCATTAGTTTCGCTCACTCTCGAAATCAAGCATTTTACAGCAGGTTGGAGCAGCCTGTATCTCAGCACAGGAATAAGGTAGGGAAGAATTCTAAGGCTCATTTTGACTGCCTCCAGAAGTTAGATCAGATGGCAAATTGGATTTGGTGCTAGGTCTTTCCCTTTAGGTTTTACCCCAACAATGTTTTCATTAGTTTCGCTCACTCTCGAAATCAAGCATTTTACAGCAGGTTGGAGCAGCCTGTATCTCAGCACAGGAATAAGGTAGGGAAGAATTCTAAGGCTCATTTTGACTGCCTCCAGAAGTTAGATCAGATGGCAAATTGGATTTGGTGCTAGGTCTTTCCCTTTAGGTTTTACCCCAACAATGTTTTCATTAGTTTCGCTCACTCTCGAAATCAAGCATTTTACAGCAGGTTGGAGCAGCCTGTATCTCAGCACAGGAATAAGGTAGGGAAGAATTCTAAGGCTCATTTTGACTGCCTCCAGAAGTTAGATCAGATGGCAAATTGGATTTGGTGCTAGGTCTTTCCCTTTAGGTTTTACCCCAACAATGTTTTCATTAGTTTCGCTCACTCTCGAAATCAAGCATTTTACAGCAGGTTGGAGCAGCCTGTATCTCAGCACAGGAATAAGGTAGGGAAGAATTCTAAGGCTCATTTTGACTGCCTCCAGAAGTTAGATGAGATGGCAAATTGGATTTGGTGCTAGGTCTTTCCCTTTAGGTTTTACCCCAACAATGTTTTCATTAGTTTCGCTCACTCTCGAAATCAAGCATTTTACAGCAGGTTGGAGCAGCCTGTATCTCAGCACAGGAATAAGGTAGGGAAGAATTCTAAGGCTCATTTTGACTGCCTCCAGAAGTTAGATCAGATGGCAAATTGGATTTGGTGCTAGGTCTTTCCCTTTAGGTTTTACCCCAACAATGTTTTCATTAGTTTCGCTCACTCTCGAAATCAAGCATTTTACAGCAGGTTGGAGCAGCCTGTATCTCAGCACAGGAATAAGGTAGGGAAGAATTCTAAGGCTCATTTTGACTGCCTCCAGAAGTTAGATCAGATGGCAAATTGGATTTGGTGCTAGGTCTTTCCCTTTAGGTTTTACCCCAACAATGTTTTCATTAGTTTCGCTCACTCTCGAAATCAAGCATTTTACAGAAGGTTGGAGCAGCCTGTATCTCAGCACAGGAATAAGGTAGGGAAGAATTCTAAGGATCATTTTGACTGCCTCCAGAAGTTAGATCAGATGGCAAATTGGATTTGGTGCTAGGTCTTTCCCTTTAGGTTTTACCCCAACAATGTTTTCATTAGTTTCGCTCACTCTCGAAATCAAGCATTTTACAGCAGGTTGGAGCAGCCTGTATCTCAGCACAGGAATAAGGTAGGGAAGAATTCTAAGGCTCATTTTGACTGCCTCCAGAAGTTAGATCAGATGGCAAATTGGATTTGGTGCTAGGTCTTTCCCTTTAGGTTTTACCCCAACAATGTTTTCATTAGTTTCGCTCACTCTCGAAATCAAGCATTTTACAGCAGGTTGGAGCAGCCTGTATCTCAGCACAGGAATAAGGTAGGGAAGAATTCTAAGGCTCATTTTGACTGCCTCCAGAAGTTAGATCAGATGGCAAATTGGATTTGGTGCTAGGTCTTTCCCTTTAGGTTTTACCCCAACAATGTTTTCATTAGTTTCGCTCACTCTCGAAATCAAGCATTTTACAGCAGGTTGGAGCAGCCTGTATCTCAGCACAGGAATAAGGTAGGGAAGAATTCTAAGGCTCATTTTGACTGCCTCCAGAAGTTAGATCAGATGGCAAATTGGATTTGGTGCTAGGTCTTTCCCTTTAGGTTTTACCCCAACAATATTTTCATTAGTTTCGCTCACTCTCGAAATCAAGCATTTTACAGCAGGTTGGAGCAGCCTGTATCTCAGCACAGGAATAAGGTAGGGAAGAATTCTAAGGATCATTTTGACTGCCTCCAGAAGTTAGATCAGATGGCAAATTGGATTTGGTGCTAGGTCTTTCCCTTTAGGTTTTACCCCAACAATGTTTTCATTAGTTTCGCTCACTCTCGAAAGCAAGCATTTTACAGCAGGTTGGAGCAGCCTGTATCTCAGCACAGGAATAAGGTAGGGAAGAATTCTAAGGATCATTTTGACTGCCTCCAGAAGTTAGATCAGATGGCAAATTGGATTTGGTGCTAGGTCTTTCCCTTTAGGTTTTACCCCAACAATGTTTTCATTAGTTTCGCTCACTCTCGAAATCAAGCATTTTACAGCAGGTTGGAGCAGCCTGTATCTCAGCACAGGAATAAGGTAGGGAAGAATTCTAAGGCTCATTTTGACTGCCTCCAGAAGTTAGATCAGATGGCAAATTGGATTTGGTGCTAGGTCTTTCCCTTTAGGTTTTACCCCAACAATGTTTTCATTAGTTTCGCTCACTCTCGAAATCAAGCATTTTACAGCAGGTTGGAGCAGCCTGTATCTCAGCACAGGAATAAGGTAGGGAAGAATTCTAAGGCTCATTTTGACTGCCTCCAGAAGTTAGATCAGATGGCAAATTGGATTTGGTGCTAGGTCTTTCCCTTTAGGTTTTACCCCAACAATGTTTTCATTAGTTTCGCTCACTCTCGAAATCAAGCATTTTACAGCAGGTTGGAGCAGCCTGTATCTCAGCACAGGAATAAGGTAGGGAAGAATTCTAAGGATCATTTTGACTGCCTCCAGAAGTTAGATCAGATGGCAAATTGGATTTGGTGCTAGGTCTTTCCCTTTAGGTTTTACCCCAACAATGTTTTCATTAGTTTCGCTCACTCTCGAAATCAAGCATTTTACAGCAGGTTGGAGCAGCCTGTATCTCAGCACAGGAATAAGGTAGGGAAGAATTCTAAGGATCATTTTGACTGCCTCCAGAAGTTAGATCAGATGGCAAATTGGATTTGGTGCTAGGTCTTTCCCTTTAGGTTTTACCCCAACAATGTTTTCATTAGTTTCGCTCACTCTCGAAATCAAGCATTTTACAGCAGGTTGGAGCAGCCTGTATCTCAGCACAGGAATAAGGTAGGGAAGAATTCTAAGGCTCATTTTGACTGCCTCCAGAAGTTAGATCAGATGGCAAATTGGATTTGGTGCTAGGTCTTTCCCTTTAGGTTTTACCCCAACAATGTTTTCATTAGTTTCGCTCACTCTCGAAATCAAGCATTTTACAGCAGGTTGGAGCAGCCTGTATCTCAGCACAGGAATAAGGTAGGGAAGAATTCTAAGGATCATTTTGACTGCCTCCAGAAGTTAGATCAGATGGCAAATTGGATTTGGTGCTAGGTCTTTCCCTTTAGGTTTTACCCCAACAATGTTTTCATTAGTTTCGCTCACTCTCGAAATCAAGCATTTTACAGCAGGTTGGAGCAGCCTGTATCTCAGCACAGGAATAAGGTAGGGAAGAATTCTAAGGATCATTTTGACTGCCTCCAGAAGTTAGATCAGATGGCAAATTGGATTTGGTGCTAGGTCTTTCCCTTTAGGTTTTACCCCAACAATGTTTTCATTAGTTTCGCTCACTCTCGAAATCAAGCATTTTACAGCAGGTTGGAGCAGCCTGTATCTCAGCACAGGAATAAGGTAGGGAAGAATTCTAAGGATCATTTTGACTGCCTCCAGAAGTTAGATCAGATGGCAAATTGGATTTGGTGCTAGGTCTTTCCCTTTAGGTTTTACCCCAACAATGTTTTCATTAGTTTCGCTCACTCTCGAAATCAAGCATTTTACAGCAGGTTGGAGCAGCCTGTATCTCAGCACAGGAATAAGGTAGGGAAGAATTCTAAGGCTCATTTTGACTGCCTCCAGAAGTTAGATCAGATGGCAAATTGGATTTGGTGCTAGGTCTTTCCCTTTAGGTTTTACCCCAACAATGTTTTCATTAGTTTCGCTCACTCTCGAAATCAAGCATTTTACAGCAGGTTGGAGCAGCCTGTATCTCAGCACAGGAATAAGGTAGGGAAGAATTCTAAGGATCATTTTGACTGCCTCCAGAAGTTAGATCAGATGGCAAATTGGATTTGGTGCTAGGTCTTTCCCTTTAGGTTTTACCCCAACAATGTTTTCATTAGTTTCGCTCACTCTCGAAATCAAGCATTTTACAGCAGGTTGGAGCAGCCTGTATCTCAGCACAGGAATAAGGTAGGGAAGAATTCTAAGGATCATTTTGACTGCCTCCAGAAGTTAGATCAGATGGCAAATTGGATTTGGTGCTAGGTCTTTCCCTTTAGGTTTTACCCCAACAATGTTTTCATTAGTTTCGCTCACTCTCGAAATCAAGCATTTTACAGCAGGTTGGAGCAGCCTGTATCTCAGCACAGGAATAAGGTAGGGAAGAATTCTAAGGCTCATTTTGACTGCCTCCAGAAGTTAGATCAGATGGCAAATTGGATTTGGTGCTAGGTCTTTCCCTTTAGGTTTTACCCCAACAATGTTTTCATTAGTTTCGCTCACTCTCGAAATCAAGCATTTTACAGCAGGTTGGAGCAGCCTGTATCTCAGCACAGGAATAAGGTAGGGAAGAATTCTAAGGCTCATTTTGACTGCCTCCAGAAGTTAGATCAGATGGCAAATTGGATTTGGTGCTAGGTCTTTCCCTTTAGGTTTTACCCCAACAATGTTTTCATTAGTTTCGCTCACTCTCGAAAGCAAGCATTTTACAGCAGGTTGGAGCAGCCTGTATCTCAGCACAGGAATAAGGTAGGGAAGAATTCAAAGGCTCATTTTGACTGCCTCCAGAAGTTAGATGAGATGGCAAATTGGATTTGGTGCTAGGTCTTTCCCTTTAGGTTTTACCCCAACAATGTTTTCATTAGTTTCGCTCACTCTCGAAATCAAGCATTTTACAGCAGGTTGGAGCAGCCTGTATCTCAGCACAGGAATAAGGTAGGGAAGAATTCTAAGGCTCATTTTGACTGCCTCCAGAAGTTAGATCAGATGGCAAATTGGATTTGGTGCTAGGTCTTTCCCTTTAGGTTTTACCCCAACAATGTTTTCATTAGTTTCGCTCACTCTCGAAATCAAGCATTTTACAGCAGGTTGGAGCAGCCTGTATCTCAGCACAGGAATAAGGTAGGGAAGAATTCTAAGGCTCATTTTGACTGCCTCCAGAAGTTAGATCAGATGGCAAATTGGATTTGGTGCTAGGTCTTTCCCTTTAGGTTTTACCCCAACAATGTTTTCATTAGTTTCGCTCACTCTCGAAATCAAGCATTTTACAGCAGGTTGGAGCAGCCTGTATCTCAGCACAGGAATAAGGTAGGGAAGAATTCTAAGGCTCATTTTGACTGCCTCCAGAAGTTAGATGAGATGGCAAATTGGATTTGGTGCTAGGTCTTTCCCTTTAGGTTTTACCCCAACAATGTTTTCATTAGTTTCGCTCACTCTCGAAATCAAGCATTTTACAGCAGGTTGGAGCAGCCTGTATCTCAGCACAGGAATAAGGTAGGGAAGAATTCTAAGGATCATTTTGACTGCCTCCAGAAGTTAGATCAGATGGCAAATTGGATTTGGTGCTAGGTCTTTCCCTTTAGGTTTTACCCCAACAATGTTTTCATTAGTTTCGCTCACTCTCGAAATCAAGCATTTTACAGCAGGTTGGAGCAGCCTGTATCTCAGCACAGGAATAAGGTAGGGAAGAATTCTAAGGCTCATTTTGACTGCCTCCAGAAGTTAGATCAGATGGCAAATTGGATTTGGTGCTAGGTCTTTCCCTTTAGGTTTTACCCCAACAATGTTTTCATTAGTTTCGCTCACTCTCGAAATCAAGCATTTTACAGCAGGTTGGAGCAGCCTGTATCTCAGCACAGGAATAAGGTAGGGAAGAATTCTAAGGCTCATTTTGACTGCCTCCAGAAGTTAGATCAGATGGCAAATTGGATTTGGTGCTAGGTCTTTCCCTTTAGGTTTTACCCCAACAATGTTTTCATTAGTTTCGCTCACTCTCGAAATCAAGCATTTTACAGCAGGTTGGAGCAGCCTGTATCTCAGCACAGGAATAAGGTAGGGAAGAATTCTAAGGCTCATTTTGACTGCCTCCAGAAGTTAGATCAGATGGCAAATTGGATTTGGTGCTAGGTCTTTCCCTTTAGGTTTTACCCCAACAATGTTTTCATTAGTTTCGCTCACTCTCGAAATCAAGCATTTTACAGCAGGTTGGAGCAGGCTGTATCTCAGCACAGGAATAAGGTAGGGAAGAATTCTAAGGCTCATTTTGACTGCCTCCAGAAGTTAGATCAGATGGCAAATTGGATTTGGTGCTAGGTCTTTCCCTTTAGGTTTTACCCCAACAATGTTTTCATTAGTTTCGCTCACTCTCGAAATCAAGCATTTTACAGCAGGTTGGAGCAGCCTGTATCTCAGCACAGGAATAAGGTAGGGAAGAATTCAAATGCTCATTTTGACTGCCTCCAGAAGTTAGATCAGATGGCAAATTGGATTTGGTGCTAGGTCTTTCCCTTTAGGTTTTACCCCAACAATGTTTTCATTAGTTTCGCTCACTCTCGAAATCAAGCATTTTACAGCAGGTTGGAGCAGCCTGTATCTCAGCACAGGAATAAGGTAGGGAAGAATTCTAAGGCTCATTTTGACTGCCTCCAGAAGTTAGATCAGATGGCAAATTGGATTTGGTGCTAGGTCTTTCCCTTTAGGTTTTACCCCAACAATGTTTTCATTAGTTTCGCTCACTCTCGAAATCAAGCATTTTACAGCAGGTTGGAGCAGCCTGTATCTCAGCACAGGAATAAGGTAGGGAAGAATTCTAAGGATCATTTTGACTGCCTCCAGAAGTTAGATCAGATGGCAAATTGGATTTGGTGCTAGGTCTTTCCCTTTAGGTTTTACCCCAACAATGTTTTCATTAGTTTCGCTCACTCTCGAAATCAAGCATTTTACAGCAGGTTGGAGCAGCCTGTATCTCAGCACAGGAATAAGGTAGGGAAGAATTCTAAGGATCATTTTGACTGCCTCCAGAAGTTAGATCAGATGGCAAATTGGATTTGGTGCTAGGTCTTTCCCTTTAGGTTTTACCCCAACAATGTTTTCATTAGTTTCGCTCACTCTCGAAATCAAGCATTTTACAGCAGGTTGGAGCAGCCTGTATCTCAGCACAGGAATAAGGTAGGGAAGAATTCTAAGGCTCATTTTGACTGCCTCCAGAAGTTAGATCAGATGGCAAATTGGATTTGGTGCTAGGTCTTTCCCTTTAGGTTTTACCCCAACAATGTTTTCATTAGTTTCGCTCACTCTCGAAATCAAGCATTTTACAGCAGGTTGGAGCAGCCTGTATCTCAGCACAGGAATAAGGTAGGGAAGAATTCTAAGGCTCATTTTGACTGCCTCCAGAAGTTAGATCAGATGGCAAATTGGATTTGGTGCTAGGTCTTTCCCTTTAGGTTTTACCCCAACAATGTTTTCATTAGTTTCGCTCACTCTCGAAATCAAGCATTTTACAGCAGGTTGGAGCAGCCTGTATCTCAGCACAGGAATAAGGTAGGGAAGAATTCTAAGGCTCATTTTGACTGCCTCCAGAAGTTAGATCAGATGGCAAATTGGATTTGGTGCTAGGTCTTTCCCTTTAGGTTTTACCCCAACAATGTTTTCATTAGTTTCGCTCACTCTCGAAATCAAGCATTTTACAGCAGGTTGGAGCAGCCTGTATCTCAGCACAGGAATAAGGTAGGGAAGAATTCTAAGGATTATTTTGACTGCCTCCAGAAGTTAGATCAGATGGCAAATTGGATTTGGTGCTAGGTCTTTCCCTTTAGGTTTTACCCCAACAATGTTTTCATTAGTTTCGCTCACTCTCGAAATCAAGCATTTTACAGCAGGTTGGAGCAGCCTGTATCTCAGCACAGGAATAAGGTAGGGAAGAATTCTAAGGCTCATTTTGACTGCCTCCAGAAGTTAGATCAGATGGCAAATTGGATTTGGTGCTAGGTCTTTCCCTTTAGGTTTTACCCCAACAATGTTTTCATTAGTTTCGCTCACTCTCGAAATCAAGCATTTTACAGCAGGTTGGAGCAGCCTGTATCTCAGCACAGGAATAAGGTAGGGAAGAATTCTAAGGCTCATTTTGACTGCCTCCAGAAGTTAGATCAGATGGCAAATTGGATTTGGTGCTAGGTCTTTCCCTTTAGGTTTTACCCCAACAATGTTTTCATTAGTTTCGCTCACTCTCGAAATCAAGCATTTTACAGCAGGTTGGAGCAGCCTGTATCTCAGCACAGGAATAAGGTAGGGAAGAATTCTAAGGCTCATTTTGACTGCCTCCAGAAGTTAGATCAGATGGCAAATTGGATTTGGTGCTAGGTCTTTCCCTTTAGGTTTTACCCCAACAATGTTTTCATTAGTTTCGCTCACTCTCGAAATCAAGCATTTTACAGCAGGTTGGAGCAGCCTGTATCTCAGCACAGGAATAAGGTAGGGAAGAATTCTAAGGCTCATTTTGACTGCCTCCAGAAGTTAGATCAGATGGCAAATTGGATTTGGTGCTAGGTCTTTCCCTTTAGGTTTTACCCCAACAATGTTTTCATTAGTTTCGCTCACTCTCGAAATCAAGCATTTTACAGCAGGTTGGAGCAGCCTGTATCTCAGCACAGGAATAAGGTAGGGAAGAATTCTAAGGATTATTTTGACTGCCTCCAGAAGTTAGATCAGATGGCAAATTGGATTTGGTGCTAGGTCTTTCCCTTTAGGTTTTACCCCAACAATGTTTTCATTAGTTTCGCTCACTCTCGAAATCAAGCATTTTACAGCAGGTTGGAGCAGCCTGTATCTCAGCACAGGAATAAGGTAGGGAAGAATTCTAAGGCTCATTTTGACTGCCTCCAGAAGTTAGATCAGATGGCAAATTGGATTTGGTGCTAGGTCTTTCCCTTTAGGTTTTACCCCAACAATGTTTTCATTAGTTTCGCTCACTCTCGAAATCAAGCATTTTACAGCAGGTTGGAGCAGCCTGTATCTCAGCACAGGAATAAGGTAGGGAAGAATTCTAAGGCTCATTTTGACTGCCTCCAGAAGTTAGATCAGATGGCAAATTGGATTTGGTGCTAGGTCTTTCCCTTTAGGTTTTACCCCAACAATGTTTTCATTAGTTTCGCTCACTCTCGAAATCAAGCATTTTACAGCAGGTTGGAGCAGCCTGTATCTCAGCACAGGAATAAGGTAGGGAAGAATTCTAAGGCTCATTTTGACTGCCTCCAGAAGTTAGATCAGATGGCAAATTGGATTTGGTGCTAGGTCTTTCCCTTTAGGTTTTACCCCAACAATGTTTTCATTAGTTTCGCTCACTCTCGAAATCAAGCATTTTACAGCAGGTTGGAGCAGCCTGTATCTCAGCACAGGAATAAGGTAGGGAAGAATTCTAAGGCTCATTTTGACTGCCTCCAGAAGTTAGATCAGATGGCAAATTGGATTTGGTGCTAGGTCTTTCCCTTTAGGTTTTACCCCAACAATGTTTTCATTAGTTTCGCTCACTCTCGAAATCAAGCATTTTACAGCAGGTTGGAGCAGCCTGTATCTCAGCACAGGAATAAGGTAGGGAAGAATTCTAAGGATCATTTTGACTGCCTCCAGAAGTTAGATCAGATGGCAAATTGGATTTGGTGCTAGGTCTTTCCCTTTAGGTTTTACCCCAACAATGTTTTCATTAGTTTCGCTCACTCTCGAAATCAAGCATTTTACAGCAGGTTGGAGCAGCCTGTATCTCAGCACAGGAATAAGGTAGGGAAGAATTCTAAGGCTCATTTTGACTGCCTCCAGAAGTTAGATCAGATGGCAAATTGGATTTGGTGCTAGGTCTTTCCCTTTAGGTTTTACCCCCAACAATGTTTTCATTAGTTTCGCTCACTCTCGAAATCAAGCATTTTACAGCAGGTTGGAGCAGCCTGTGTCTCAGCACAGGAATAAGGTAGGGAAGAATTCTAAGGCTCATTTTGACTGCCTCCAGAAGTTAGATCAGATGGCAAATTGGATTTGGTGCTAGGTCTTTCCCTTTAGGTTTTACCCCAACAATGTTTTCATTAGTTTCGCTCACTCTCGAAATCAAGCATTTTACAGCAGGTTGGAGCAGCCTGTATCTCAGCACAGGAATAAGGTAGGGAAGAATTCTAAGGCTCATTTTGACTGCCTCCAGAAGTTAGATCAGATGGCAAATTGGATTTGGTGCTAGGTCTTTCCCTTTAGGTTTTACCCCAACAATGTTTTCATTAGTTTCGCTCACTCTCGAAATCAAGCATTTTACAGCAGGTTGGAGCAGCCTGTATCTCAGCACAGGAATAAGGTAGGGAAGAATTCTAAGGCTCATTTTGACTGCCTCCAGAAGTTAGATCAGATGGCAAATTGGATTTGGTGCTAGGTCTTTCCCTTTAGGTTTTACCCCAACAATGTTTTCATTAGTTTCGCTCACTCTCGAAATCAAGCATTTTACAGCAGGTTGGAGCAGCCTGTATCTCAGCACAGGAATAAGGTAGGGAAGAATTCTAAGGCTCATTTTGACTGCCTCCAGAAGTTAGATCAGATGGCAAATTGGATTTGGTGCTAGGTCTTTCCCTTTAGGTTTTACCCCAACAATGTTTTCATTAGTTTCGCTCACTCTCGAAATCAAGCATTTTACAGCAGGTTGGAGCAGCCTGTATCTCAGCACAGGAATAAGGTAGGGAAGAATTCTAAGGATCATTTTGACTGCCTCCAGAAGTTAGATCAGATGGCAAATTGGATTTGGTGCTAGGTCTTTCCCTTTAGGTTTTACCCCAACAATGTTTTCATTAGTTTCGCTCACTCTCGAAATCAAGCATTTTACAGCAGGTTGGAGCAGCCTGTATCTCAGCACAGGAATAAGGTAGGGAAGAATTCAAATGCTCATTTTGACTGCCTCCAGAAGTTAGATCAGATGGCAAATTGGATTTGGTGCTAGGTCTTTCCCTTTAGGTTTTACCCCAACAATGTTTTCATTAGTTTCGCTCACTCTCGAAATCAAGCATTTTACAGCAGGTTGGAGCAGCCTGTATCTCAGCACAGGAATAAGGTAGGGAAGAATTCAAATGCTCATTTTGACTGCCTCCAGAAGTTAGATCAGATGGCAAATTGGATTTGGTGCTAGGTCTTTCCCTTTAGGTTTTACCCCAACAATGTTTTCATTAGTTTCGCTCACTCTCGAAATCAAGCATTTTACAGCAGGTTGGAGCAGCCTGTATCTCAGCACAGGAATAAGGTAGGGAAGAATTCAAATGCTCATTTTGACTGCCTCCAGAAGTTAGATCAGATGGCAAATTGGATTTGGTGCTAGGTCTTTCCCTTTAGGTTTTACCCCAACAATGTTTTCATTAGTTTCGCTCACTCTCGAAATCAAGCATTTTACAGCAGGTTGGAGCAGCCTGTATCTCAGCACAGGAATAAGGTAGGGAAGAATTCTAAGGCTCATTTTGACTGCCTCCAGAAGTTAGATCAGATGGCAAATTGGATTTGGTGCTAGGTCTTTCCCTTTAGGTTTTACCCCAACAATGTTTTCATTAGTTTCGCTCACTCTCGAAATCAAGCATTTTACAGCAGGTTGGAGCAGCCTGTATCTCAGCACAGGAATAAGGTAGGGAAGAATTCTAAGGATCATTTTGACTGCCTCCAGAAGTTAGATCAGATGGCAAATTGGATTTGGTGCTAGGTCTTTCCCTTTAGGTTTTACCCCAACAATGTTTTCATTAGTTTCGCTCACTCTCGAAATCAAGCATTTTACAGCAGGTTGGAGCAGCCTGTATCTCAGCACAGGAATAAGGTAGGGAAGAATTCAAATGCTCATTTTGACTGCCTCCAGAAGTTAGATCAGATGGCAAATTGGATTTGGTGCTAGGTCTTTCCCTTTAGGTTTTACCCCAACAATGTTTTCATTAGTTTCGCTCACTCTCGAAATCAAGCATTTTACAGCAGGTTGGAGCAGCCTGTATCTCAGCACAGGAATAAGGTAGGGAAGAATTCAAATGCTCATTTTGACTGCCTCCAGAAGTTAGATCAGATGGCAAATTGGATTTGGTGCTAGGTCTTTCCCTTTAGGTTTTACCCCAACAATGTTTTCATTAGTTTCGCTCACTCTCGAAATCAAGCATTTACAGCAGGTTGGAGCAGCCTGTATCTCAGCACAGGAATAAGGTAGGGAAGAATTCAAATGCTCATTTTGACTGCCTCCAGAAGTTAGATCAGATGGCAAATTGGATTTGGTGCTAGGTCTTTCCCTTTAGGTTTTACCCCAACAATGTTTTCATTAGTTTCGCTCACTCTCGAAATCAAGCATTTTACAGCAGGTTGGAGCAGCCTGTATCTCAGCACAGGAATAAGGTAGGGAAGAATTCAAATGCTCATTTTGACTGCCTCCAGAAGTTAGATCAGATGGCAAATTGGATTTGGTGCTAGGTCTTTCCCTTTAGGTTTTACCCCAACAATGTTTTCATTAGTTTCGCTCACTCTCGAAATCAAGCATTTTACAGCAGGTTGGAGCAGCCTGTATCTCAGCACAGGAATAAGGTAGGGAAGAATTCTAAGGCTCATTTTGACTGCCTCCAGAAGTTAGATCAGATGGCAAATTGGATTTGGTGCTAGGTCTTTCCCTTTAGGTTTTACCCCAACAATGTTTTCATTAGTTTCGCTCACTCTCGAAATCAAGCATTTTACAGCAGGTTGGAGCAGCCTGTATCTCAGCACAGGAATAAGGTAGGGAAGAATTCTAAGGCTCATTTTGACTGCCTCCAGAAGTTAGATCAGATGGCAAATTGGATTTGGTGCTAGGTCTTTCCCTTTAGGTTTTACCCCAACAATGTTTTCATTAGTTTCGCTCACTCTCGAAATCAAGCATTTTACAGCAGGTTGGAGCAGCCTGTATCTCAGCACAGGAATAAGGTAGGGAAGAATTCTAAGGCTCATTTTGACTGCCTCCAGAAGTTAGATCAGATGGCAAATTGGATTTGGTGCTAGGTCTTTCCCTTTAGGTTTTACCCCAACAATGTTTTCATTAGTTTCGCTCACTCTCGAAATCAAGCATTTTACAGCAGGTTGGAGCAGCCCTGTATCTCAGCACAGGAATAAGGTAGGGAAGAATTCTAAGGATCATTTTGACTGCCTCCAGAAGTTAGATCAGATGGCAAATTGGATTTGGTGCTAGGTCTTTCCCTTTAGGTTTTACCCCAACAATGTTTTCATTAGTTTCGCTCACTCTCGAAATCAAGCATTTTACAGCAGGTTGGAGCAGCCTGTATCTCAGCACAGGAATAAGGTAGGGAAGAATTCTAAGGATCATTTTGACTGCCTCCAGAAGTTAGATCAGATGGCAAATTGGATTTGGTGCTAGGTCTTTCCTTTAGGTTTTACCCCAACAATGTTTTCATTAGTTTCGCTCACTCTCGAAATCAAGCATTTTACAGCAGGTTGGAGCAGCCTGTATCTCAGCACAGGAATAAGGTAGGGAAGAATTCAAATGCTCATTTTGACTGCCTCCAGAAGTTAGATCAGATGGCAAATTGGATTTGGTGCTAGGTCTTTCCCTTTAGGTTTTACCCCAACAATGTTTTCATTAGTTTCGCTCACTCTCGAAATCAAGCATTTTACAGCAGGTTGGAGCAGCCTGTATCTCAGCACAGGAATAAGGTAGGGAAGAATTCTAAGGCTCATTTTGACTGCCTCCAGAAGTTAGATCAGATGGCAAATTGGATTTGGTGCTAGGTCTTTCCCTTTAGGTTTTACCCCAACAATGTTTTCATTAGTTTCGCTCACTCTCGAAATCAAGCATTTTACAGCAGGTTGGAGCAGCCTGTATCTCAGCACAGGAATAAGGTAGGGAAGAATTCTAAGGCTCATTTTGACTGCCTCCAGAAGTTAGATCAGATGGCAAATTGGATTTGGTGCTAGGTCTTTCCCTTTAGGTTTTACCCCAACAATGTTTTCATTAGTTTCGCTCACTCTCGAAATCAAGCATTTTACAGCAGGTTGGAGCAGCCTGTATCTCAGCACAGGAATAAGGTAGGGAAGAATTCTAAGGCCTCATTTTGACTGCCTCCAGAAGTTAGATGAGATGGCAAATTGGATTTGGTGCTAGGTCTTTCCCTTTAGGTTTTACCCCAACAATGTTTTCATTAGTTTCGCTCACTCTCGAAATCAAGCATTTTACAGCAGGTTGGAGCAGCCTGTATCTCAGCACAGGAATAAGGTAGGGAAGAATTCTAAGGCTCATTTTGACTGCCTCCAGAAGTTAGATCAGATGGCAAATTGGATTTGGTGCTAGGTCTTTCCCTTTAGGTTTTACCCCAACAATGTTTTCATTAGTTTCGCTCACTCTCGAAATCAAGCATTTTACAGCAGGTTGGAGCAGCCTGTATCTCAGCACAGGAATAAGGTAGGGAAGAATTCTAAGGCTCATTTTGACTGCCTCCAGAAGTTAGATCAGATGGCAAATTGGATTTGGTGCTAGGTCTTTCCCTTTAGGTTTTACCCCAACAATGTTTTCATTAGTTTCGCTCACTCTCGAAATCAAGCATTTTACAGCAGGTTGGAGCAGCCTGTATCTCAGCACAGGAATAAGGTAGGGAAGAATTCTAAGGCTCATTTTGACTGCCTCCAGAAGTTAGATCAGATGGCAAATTGGATTTGGTGCTAGGTCTTTCCCTTTAGGTTTTACCCCAACAATGTTTTCATTAGTTTCGCTCACTCTCGAAATCAAGCATTTTACAGCAGGTTGGAGCAGCCTGTATCTCAGCACAGGAATAAGGTAGGGGAAGAATTCTAAGGATCATTTTGACTGCCTCCAGAAGTTAGATCAGATGGCAAATTGGATTTGGTGCTAGGTCTTTCCCTTTAGGTTTTACCCCAACAATGTTTTCATTAGTTTCGCTCACTCTCGAAATCAAGCATTTTACAGCAGGTTGGAGCAGCCTGTATCTCAGCACAGGAATAAGGTAGGGAAGAATTCTAAGGATCATTTTGACTGCCTCCAGAAGTTAGATGAGATGGCAAATTGGATTTGGGTGCTAGGTCCTTTCCCTTTAGGTTTTACCCCAACAATGTTTTCATTAGTTTCGCTCACTCTCGAAATCAAGCATTTTACAGCAGGTTGGAGCAGCCTGTATCTCAGCACAGGAATAAGGTAGGGAAGAATTCTAAGGATCATTTTGACTGCCTCCAGAAGTTAGATCAGATGGCAAATTGGATTTGGTGCTAGGTCTTTCCCTTTAGGTTTTACCCCAACAATGTTTTCATTAGTTTCGCTCACTCTCGAAATCAAGCATTTTACAGCAGGTTGGAGCAGCCTGTATCTCAGCACAGGAATAAGGTAGGGAAGAATTCTAAGGCTCATTTTGACTGCCTCCAGAAGTTAGATCAGATGGCAAATTGGATTTGGTGCTAGGTCTTTCCCTTTAGGTTTTACCCCAACAATGTTTTCATTAGTTTCGCTCACTCTCGAAATCAAGCATTTTACAGCAGGTTGGAGCAGCCTGTATCTCAGCACAGGAATAAGGTAGGGAAGAATTCTAAGGCTCATTTTGACTGCCTCCAGAAGTTAGATCAGATGGCAAATTGGATTTGGTGCTAGGTCTTTCCCTTTAGGTTTTACCCCAACAATGTTTTCATTAGTTTCGCTCACTCTCGAAATCAAGCATTTTACAGCAGGTTGGAGCAGCCTGTATCTCAGCACAGGAATAAGGTAGGGAAGAATTCTAAGGATCATTTTGACTGCCTCCAGAAGTTAGATCAGATGGCAAATTGGATTTGGTGCTAGGTCTTTCCC
This sequence comes from Melanerpes formicivorus, assembly GCF_026170545.1. NCBI lineage: Eukaryota > Metazoa > Chordata > Aves > Piciformes > Picidae > Melanerpes > Melanerpes formicivorus. The sequence goes on along the minus strand of NW_027144377.1, from coordinate 12,688 downwards.
TTTAGGTTTTACCCCAACAATGTTTTCATTAGTTTCGCTCACTCTCGAAATCAAGCATTTTAACAGCAGGTTGGAGCAGCCTGTATCTCAGCACAGGAATAAGGTAGGGAAGAATTCAAATGCTCATTTTGACTGCCTCCAGAAGTTAGATCAGATGGCAAATTGGATTTGGTGCTAGGTCCTTTCCCTTTAGGTTTTACCCCAACAATGTTTTCATTAGTTTCGCTCACTCTCGAAATCAAGCATTTTACAGCAGGTTGGAGCAGCCTGTATCTCAGCACAGGAATAAGGTAGGGAAGAATTCTAAGGCTCATTTTGACTGCCTCCAGAAGTTAGATCAGATGGCAAATTGGATTTGGTGCTAGGTCTTTCCCTTTAGGTTTTACCCCAACAATGTTTTCATTAGTTTCGCTCACTCTCGAAATCAAGCATTTTACAGCAGGTTGGAGCAGCCTGTATCTCAGCACAGGAATAAGGTAGGGAAGAATTCAAATGCTCATTTTGACTGCCTCCAGAAGTTAGATCAGATGGCAAATTGGATTTGGTGCTAGGTCTTTCCCTTTAGGTTTTACCCCAACAATGTTTTCATTAGTTTCGCTCACTCTCGAAATCAAGCATTTTACAGCAGGTTGGAGCAGCCTGTATCTCAGCACAGGAATAAGGTAGGGAAGAATTCTAAGGCTCATTTTGACTGCCTCCAGAAGTTAGATCAGATGGCAAATTGGATTTGGTGCTAGGTCTTTCCCTTTAGGTTTTACCCCAACAATGTTTTCATTAGTTTCGCTCACTCTCGAAATCAAGCATTTTACAGCAGGTTGGAGCAGCCTGTATCTCAGCACAGGAATAAGGTAGGGAAGAATTCTAAGGCTCATTTTGACTGCCTCCAGAAGTTAGATCAGATGGCAAATTGGATTTGGTGCTAGGTCTTTCCCTTTAGGTTTTACCCCAACAATGTTTTCATTAGTTTCGCTCACTCTCGAAATCAAGCATTTTACAGCAGGTTGGAGCAGCCTGTATCTCAGCACAGGAATAAGGTAGGGAAGAATTCAAATGCTCATTTTGACTGCCTCCAGAAGTTAGATCAGATGGCAAATTGGATTTGGTGCTAGGTCTTTCCCTTTAGGTTTTACCCCAACAATGTTTTCATTAGTTTCGCTCACTCTCGAAATCAAGCATTTTACAGCAGGTTGGAGCAGCCTGTATCTCAGCACAGGAATAAGGTAGGGAAGAATTCAAATGCTCATTTTGACTGCCTCCAGAAGTTAGATCAGATGGCAAATTGGATTTGGTGCTAGGTCTTTCCCTTTAGGTTTTACCCCAACAATGTTTTCATTAGTTTCGCTCACTCTCGAAATCAAGCATTTTACAGCAGGTTGGAGCAGCCTGTATCTCAGCACAGGAATAAGGTAGGGAAGAATTCTAAGGATCATTTTGACTGCCTCCAGAAGTTAGATCAGATGGCAAATTGGATTTGGTGCTAGGTCTTTCCCTTTAGGTTTTACCCCAACAATGTTTTCATTAGTTTCGCTCACTCTCGAAATCAAGCATTTTACAGCAGGTTGGAGCAGCCTGTATCTCAGCACAGGAATAAGGTAGGGAAGAATTCTAAGGCTCATTTTGACTGCCTCCAGAAGTTAGATCAGATGGCAAATTGGATTTGGTGCTAGGTCTTTCCTTTAGGTTTTACCCCAACAATGTTTTCATTAGTTTCGCTCACTCTCGAAATCAAGCATTTTACAGCAGGTTGGAGCAGCCTGTATCTCAGCACAGGAATAAGGTAGGGAAGAATTCTAAGGCTCATTTTGACTGCCTCCAGAAGTTAGATCAGATGGCAAATTGGATTTGCTGCTAGGTCTTTCCCTTTAGGTTTTACCCCAACAATGTTTTCATTAGTTTCGCTCACTCTCGAAATCAAGCATTTTACAGCAGGTTGGAGCAGCCTGTATCTCAGCACAGGAATAAGGTAGGGAAGAATTCTAAGGCTCATTTTGACTGCCTCCAGAAGTTAGATCAGATGGCAAATTGGATTTGGTGCTAGGTCTTTCCCTTTAGGTTTTACCCCAACAATGTTTTCATTAGTTTCGCTCACTCTCGAAATCAAGCATTTACAGCAGGTTGGAGCAGCCTGCATCTCAGCACAGGAATAAGGTAGGGAAGAATTTCTAAGGCTCATTTTGACTGCCTCCAGAAGTTAGATCAGATGGCAAATTGGATTTGGTGCTAGGTCTTTTCCCTTTAGGTTTTACCCCAACAATGTTTTCATTAGTTTCGCTCACTCTCGAAATCAAGCATTTACAGCAGGTTGGAGCAGCCTGTATCTCAGCACAGGAATAAGGTAGGGAAGAATTCTAAGGCTCATTTTGACTGCCTCCAGAAGTTAGATCAGATGGCAAATTGGATTTGGTGCTAGGTCTTTCCCTTTAGGTTTTACCCCAACAATGTTTTCATTAGTTTCGCTCACTCTCGAAAGCAAGCATTTTACAGCAGGTTGGAGCAGCCTGTATCTCAGCACAGGAATAAGGTAGGGAAGAATTCTAAGGCTCATTTTGACTGCCTCCAGAAGTTAGATCAGATGGCAAATTGGATTTGGTGCTAGGTCTTTCCCTTTAGGTTTTACCCCAACAATGTTTTCATTAGTTTCGCTCACTCTCGAAATCAAGCATTTTACAGCAGGTTGGAGCAGCCTGTATCTCAGCACAGGAATAAGGTAGGGAAGAATTCTAAGGATCATTTTGACTGCCTCCAGAAGTTAGATCAGATGGCAAATTGGATTTGGTGCTAGGTCTTTCCCTTTAGGTTTTACCCCAACAATGTTTTCATTAGTTTCGCTCACTCTCGAAATCAAGCATTTTACAGCAGGTTGGAGCAGCCTGTATCTCAGCACAGGAATAAGGTAGGGAAGAATTCTAAGGCTCATTTTGACTGCCTCCAGAAGTTAGATCAGATGGCAAATTGGATTTGGTGCTAGGTCTTTCCCTTTAGGTTTTACCCCAACAATGTTTTCATTAGTTTCGCTCACTCTTCGAAATCAAGCATTTTACAGCAGGTTGGAGCAGCCTGTATCTCAGCACAGGAATAAGGTAGGGAAGAATTCTAAGGCTCATTTTGACTGCCTCCAGAAGTTAGATCAGATGGCAAATTGGATTTGGTGCTAGGTCTTTCCCTTTAGGTTTTACCCCAACAATGTTTTCATTAGTTTCGCTCACTCTCGAAATCAAGCATTTTACAGCAGGTTGGAGCAGCCTGTATCTCAGCACAGGAATAAGGTAGGGAAGAATTCTAAGGCTCATTTTGACTGCCTCCAGAAGTTAGATCAGATGGCAAATTGGATTTGGTGCTAGGTCTTTCCCTTTAGGTTTTACCCCAACAATGTTTTCATTAGTTTCGCTCACTCTCGAAATCAAGCATTTTACAGCAGGTTGGAGCAGCCTGTATCTCAGCACAGGAATAAGGTAGGGAAGAATTCTAGGGCTCATTTTGACTGCCTCCAGAAGTTAGATCAGATGGCAAATTGGATTTGGTGCTAGGTCTTTCCCTTTAGGTTTTACCCCAACAATGTTTTCATTAGTTTCGCTCACTCTCGAAATCAAGCATTTTACAGCAGGTTGGAGCAGCCTGTATCTCAGCACAGGAATAAGGTAGGGAAGAATTCTAAGGCTCATTTTGACTGCCTCCAGAAGTTAGATCAGATGGCAAATTGGATTTGGTGCTAGGTCTTTCCCTTTAGGTTTTACCCCAACAATGTTTTCATTAGTTTCGCTCACTCTCGAAATCAAGCATTTTACAGCAGGTTGGAGCAGCCTGTATCTCAGCACAGGAATAAGGTAGGGAAGAATTCTAAGGCTCATTTTGACTGCCTCCAGAAGTTAGATCAGATGGCAAATTGGATTTGGTGCTAGGTCTTTCCCTTTAGGTTTTACCCCAACAATGTTTTCATTAGTTTCGCTCACTCTCGAAATCAAGCATTTTACAGCAGGTTGGAGCAGCCTGTATCTCAGCACAGGAATAAGGTAGGGAAGAATTCTAAGGCTCATTTTGACTGCCTCCAGAAGTTAGATCAGATGGCAAATTGGCTTTGGTGCTAGGTCTTTCCCTTTAGGTTTTACCCCAACAATGTTTTCATTAGTTTCGCTCACTCTCGAAATCAAGCATTTTACAGCAGGTTGGAGCAGCCTGTATCTCAGCACAGGAATAAGGTAGGGAAGAATTCTAAGGCTCATTTTGACTGCCTCCAGAAGTTAGATCAGATGGCAAATTGGATTTGGTGCTAGGTCTTTCCCTTTAGGTTTTACCCCAACAATGTTTTCATTAGTTTCGCTCACTCTCGAAATCAAGCATTTTACAGCAGGTTGGAGCAGCCTGTATCTCAGCACAGGAATAAGGTAGGGAAGAATTCTAAGGATCATTTTGACTGCCTCCAGAAGTTAGATCAGATGGCAAATTGGATTTGGTGCTAGGTCTTTCCCTTTAGGTTTTACCCCAACAATGTTTTCATTAGTTTCGCTCACTCTCGAAATCAAGCATTTTACAGCAGGTTGGAGCAGCCTGTATCTCAGCACAGGAATAAGGTAGGGAAGAATTCTAAGGCTCATTTTGACTGCCTCCAGAAGTTAGATCAGATGGCAAATTGGATTTGGTGCTAGGTCTTTCCCTTTAGGTTTTACCCCAACAATGTTTTCATTAGTTTCGCTCACTCTCGAAAGCAAGCATTTTACAGCAGGTTGGAGCAGCCTGTATCTCAGCACAGGAATAAGGTAGGGAAGAATTCTAAGGCTCATTTTGACTGCCTCCAGAAGTTAGATCAGATGGCAAATTGGATTTGGTGCTAGGTCTTTCCCTTTAGGTTTTACCCCAACAATGTTTTCATTAGTTTCGCTCACTCTCGAAATCAAGCATTTTACAGCAGGTTGGAGCAGCCTGTATCTCAGCACAGGAATAAGGTAGGGAAGAATTCAAAGGCTCATTTTGACTGCCTCCAGAAGTTAGATCAGATGGCAAATTGGATTTGGTGCTAGGTCTTTCCCTTTAGGTTTTACCCCAACAATGTTTTCATTAGTTTCGCTCACTCTCGAAATCAAGCATTTTACAGCAGGTTGGAGCAGCCTGTATCTCAGCACAGGAATAAGGTAGGGAAGAATTCTAAGGCTCATTTTGACTGCCTCCAGAAGTTAGATGAGATGGCAAATTGGATTTGCTGCTAGGTCTTTCCCTTTAGGTTTTACCCCAACAATGTTTTCATTAGTTTCGCTCACTCTCGAAATCAAGCATTTTACAGCAGGTTGGAGCAGCCTGTATCTCAGCACAGGAATAAGGTAGGGAAGAATTCTAAGGCTCATTTTGACTGCCTCCAGAAGTTAGATCAGATGGCAAATTGGATTTGGTGCTAGGTCTTTCCCTTTAGGTTTTACCCCAACAATGTTTTCATTAGTTTCGCTCACTCTCGAAATCAAGCATTTTACAGCAGGTTGGAGCAGCCTGTATCTCAGCACAGGAATAAGGTAGGGAAGAATTCTAAGGCTCATTTTGACTGCCTCCAGAAGTTAGATCAGATGGCAAATTGGATTTGGTGCTAGGTCTTTCCCTTTAGGTTTTACCCCAACAATGTTTTCATTAGTTTCGCTCACTCTCGAAATCAAGCATTTTACAGCAGGTTGGAGCAGCCTGTATCTCAGCACAGGAATAAGGTAGGGAAGAATTCTAAGGCTCATTTTGACTGCCTCCAGAAGTTAGATCAGATGGCAAATTGGATTTGGTGCTAGGTCTTTCCCTTTAGGTTTTACCCCAACAATGTTTTCATTAGTTTCGCTCACTCTCGAAATCAAGCATTTTACAGCAGGTTGGAGCAGCCTGTATCTCAGCACAGGAATAAGGTAGGGAAGAATTCTAAGGCTCATTTTGACTGCCTCCAGAAGTTAGATCAGATGGCAAATTGGATTTGGTGCTAGGTCTTTCCCTTTAGGTTTTACCCCAACAATGTTTTCATTAGTTTCGCTCACTCTCGAAATCAAGCATTTTACAGCAGGTTGGAGCAGCCTGTATCTCAGCACAGGAATAAGGTAGGGAAGAATTCTAAGGCTCATTTTTGACTGCCTCCAGAAGTTAGATCAGATGGCAAATTGGATTTGCTGCTAGGTCTTTCCCTTTAGGTTTTACCCCAACAATGTTTTCATTAGTTTCGCTCACTCTCGAAATCAAGCATTTTACAGCAGGTTGGAGCAGCCTGTATCTCAGCACAGGAATAAGGTAGGGAAGAATTCTAAGGCTCATTTTGACTGCCTCCAGAAGTTAGATCAGATGGCAAATTGGATTTGGTGCTAGGTCTTTCCCTTTAGGTTTTACCCCAACAATGTTTTCATTAGTTTCGCTCACTCTCGAAATCAAGCATTTTACAGCAGGTTGGAGCAGCCTGCATCTCAGCACAGGAATAAGGTAGGGAAGAATTCTAAGGCTCATTTTGACTGCCTCCAGAAGTTAGATCAGATGGCAAATTGGATTTGGTGCTAGGTCTTTCCCTTTAGGTTTTACCCCAACAATGTTTTCATTAGTTTCGCTCACTCTCGAAATCAAGCATTTTACAGCAGGTTGGAGCAGCCTGTATCTCAGCACAGGAATAAGGTAGGGAAGAATTCTAAGGCTCATTTTGACTGCCTCCAGAAGTTAGATCAGATGGCAAATTGGATTTGGTGCTAGGTCTTTCCCTTTAGGTTTTACCCCAACAATGTTTTCATTAGTTTCGCTCACTCTCGAAATCAAGCATTTTACAGCAGGTTGGAGCAGCCTGCATCTCAGCACAGGAATAAGGTAGGGAAGAATTCTAAGGCTCATTTTGACTGCCTCCAGAAGTTAGATGAGATGGCAAATTGGATTTGGTGCTAGGTCTTTCCCTTTAGGTTTTACCCCAACAATGTTTTCATTAGTTTCGCTCACTCTCGAAATCAAGCATTTTACAGCAGGTTGGAGCAGCCTGCATCTCAGCACAGGAATAAGGTAGGGAAGAATTCTAAGGCTCATTTTGACTGCCTCCAGAAGTTAGATCAGATGGCAAATTGGATTTGGTGCTAGGTCTTTCCCTTTAGGTTTTAACCCCAACAATGTTTTCATTAGTTTCGCTCACTCTCGAAATCAAGCATTTTACAGCAGGTTGGAGCAGCCTGTATCTCAGCACAGGAATAAGGTAGGGAAGAATTCTAAGGCTCATTTTGACTGCCTCCAGAAGTTAGATCAGATGGCAAATTGGATTTGGTGCTAGGTCTTTCCCTTTAGGTTTTACCCCAACAATGTTTTCATTAGTTTCGCTCACTCTCGAAATCAAGCATTTTACAGCAGGTTGGAGCAGCCTGTATCTCAGCACAGGAATAAGGTAGGGAAGAATTCTAAGGCTCATTTTGACTGCCTCCAGAAGTTAGATCAGATGGCAAATTGGATTTGGTGCTAGGTCTTTCCCTTTAGGTTTTACCCCAACAATGTTTTCATTAGTTTCGCTCACTCTCGAAATCAAGCATTTTACAGCAGGTTGGAGCAGCCTGTATCTCAGCACAGGAATAAGGTAGGGAAGAATTCAAATGCTCATTTTGACTGCCTCCAGAAGTTAGATCAGATGGCAAATTGGATTTGGTGCTAGGTCTTTCCCTTTAGGTTTTACCCCAACAATGTTTTCATTAGTTTCGCTCACTCTCGAAATCAAGCATTTTACAGCAGGTTGGAGCAGCCTGTATCTCAGCACAGGAATAAGGTAGGGAAGAATTCAAAGGCTCATTTTGACTGCCTCCAGAAGTTAGATCAGATGGCAAATTGGATTTGGTGCTAGGTCTTTCCCTTTAGGTTTTACCCCAACAATGTTTTCATTAGTTTCGCTCACTCTCGAAATCAAGCATTTTACAGCAGGTTGGAGCAGCCTGTATCTCAGCACAGGAATAAGGTAGGGAAGAATTCTAAGGCTCATTTTGACTGCCTCCAGAAGTTAGATCAGATGGCAAATTGGATTTGGTGCTAGGTCTTTCCCTTTAGGTTTTACCCCAACAATGTTTTCATTAGTTTCGCTCACTCTCGAAATCAAGCATTTTACAGCAGGTTGGAGCAGCCTGTATCTCAGCACAGGAATAAGGTAGGGAAGAATTCTAAGGCTCATTTTGACTGCCTCCAGAAGTTAGATCAGATGGCAAATTGGATTTGGTGCTAGGTCTTTCCCTTTAGGTTTTACCCCAACAATGTTTTCATTAGTTTCGCTCACTCTCGAAATCAAGGATTTTACAGCAGGTTGGAGCAGCCTGTATCTCAGCACAGGAATAAGGTAGGGAAGAATTCTAAGGCTCATTTTGACTGCCTCCAGAAGTTAGATCAGATGGCAAATTGGATTTGGTGCTAGGTCTTTCCCTTTAGGTTTTACCCCAACAATGTTTTCATTAGTTTCGCTCACTCTCGAAATCAAGCATTTTACAGCAGGTTGGAGCAGCCTGTATCTCAGCACAGGAATAAGGTAGGGAAGAATTCTAAGGCTCATTTTGACTGCCTCCAGAAGTTAGATCAGATGGCAAATTGGATTTGGTGCTAGGTCTTTCCCTTTAGGTTTTACCCCAACAATGTTTTCATTAGTTTCGCTCACTCTCGAAATCAAGCATTTTACAGCAGGTTGGAGCAGCCTGTATCTCAGCACAGGAATAAGGTAGGGAAGAATTCTAAGGCTCATTTTGACTGCATCCAGAAGTTAGATCAGATGGCAAATTGGCTTTGGTGCTAGGTCTTTCCCTTTAGGTTTTACCCCAACAATGTTTTCATTAGTTTCGCTCACTCTCGAAATCAAGCATTTTACAGCAGGTTGGAGCAGCCTGTATCTCAGCACAGGAATAAGGTAGGGAAGAATTCTAAGGCTCATTTTGACTGCCTCCAGAAGTTAGATCAGATGGCAAATTGGATTTGGTGCTAGGTCTTTCCCTTTAGGTTTTACCCCAACAATGTTTTCATTAGTTTCGCTCACTCTCGAAATCAAGCATTTTACAGCAGGTTGGAGCAGCCTGTATCTCAGCACAGGAATAAGGTAGGGAAGAATTCTAAGGCTCATTTTGACTGCCTCCAGAAGTTAGATCAGATGGCAAATTGGATTTGGTGCTAGGTCTTTCCCTTTAGGTTTTACCCCAACAATGTTTTCATTAGTTTCGCTCACTCTCGAAATCAAGCATTTTACAGCAGGTTGGAGCAGCCTGTATCTCAGCACAGGAATAAGGTAGGGAAGAATTCTAAGGCTCATTTTGACTGCCTCCAGAAGTTAGATCAGATGGCAAATTGGATTTGGTGCTAGGTCTTTCCCTTTAGGTTTTACCCCAACAATGTTTTCATTAGTTTCGCTCACTCTCGAAATCAAGCATTTTACAGCAGGTTGGAGCAGCCTGTATCTCAGCACAGGAATAAGGTAGGGAAGAATTCTAAGGCTCATTTTGACTGCCTCCAGAAGTTAGATCAGATGGCAAATTGGCTTTGGTGCTAGGTCTTTCCCTTTAGGTTTTACCCCAACAATGTTTTCATTAGTTTCGCTCACTCTCGAAATCAAGCATTTTACAGCAGGTTGGAGCAGCCTGTATCTCAGCACAGGAATAAGGTAGGGAAGAATTCTAAGGCTCATTTTGACTGCCTCCAGAAGTTAGATCAGATGGCAAATTGGATTTGGTGCTAGGTCTTTCCCTTTAGGTTTTACCCCAACAATGTTTTCATTAGTTTCGCTCACTCTCGAAATCAAGCATTTTACAGCAGGTTGGAGCAGCCTGTATCTCAGCACAGGAATAAGGTAGGGAAGAATTCTAAGGATCATTTTGACTGCCTCCAGAAGTTAGATCAGATGGCAAATTGGATTTGGTGCTAGGTCTTTCCCTTTAGGTTTTACCCCAACAATGTTTTCATTAGTTTCGCTCACTCTCGAAATCAAGCATTTTACAGCAGGTTGGAGCAGCCTGTATCTCAGCACAGGAATAAGGTAGGGAAGAATTCTAAGGCTCATTTTGACTGCCTCCAGAAGTTAGATCAGATGGCAAATTGGATTTGGTGCTAGGTCTTTCCCTTTAGGTTTTACCCCAACAATGTTTTCATTAGTTTCGCTCACTCTCGAAAGCAAGCATTTTACAGCAGGTTGGAGCAGCCTGTATCTCAGCACAGGAATAAGGTAGGGAAGAATTCAAAGGCTCATTTTGACTGCCTCCAGAAGTTAGATCAGATGGCAAATTGGATTTGGTGCTAGGTCTTTCCCTTTAGGTTTTACCCCAACAATGTTTTCATTAGTTTCGCTCACTCTCGAAATCAAGCATTTTACAGCAGGTTGGAGCAGCCTGTATCTCAGCACAGGAATAAGGTAGGGAAGAATTCTAAGGCTCATTTTGACTGCCTCCAGAAGTTAGATCAGATGGCAAATTGGATTTGGTGCTAGGTCTTTCCCTTTAGGTTTTACCCCAACAATGTTTTCATTAGTTTCGCTCACTCTCGAAATCAAGCATTTTACAGCAGGTTGGAGCAGCCTGTATCTCAGCACAGGAATAAGGTAGGGAAGAATTCTAAGGCTCATTTTGACTGCCTCCAGAAGTTAGATCAGATGGCAAATTGGATTTGGTGCTAGGTCTTTCCCTTTAGGTTTTACCCCAACAATGTTTTCATTAGTTTCGCTCACTCTCGAAATCAAGCATTTTACAGCAGGTTGGAGCAGCCTGTATCTCAGCACAGGAATAAGGTAGGGAAGAATTCTAAGGCTCATTTTGACTGCCTCCAGAAGTTAGATCAGATGGCAAATTGGATTTGGTGCTAGGTCTTTCCCTTTAGGTTTTACCCCAACAATGTTTTCATTAGTTTCGCTCACTCTCGAAATCAAGCATTTTACAGCAGGTTGGAGCAGCCTGTATCTCAGCACAGGAATAAGGTAGGGAAGAATTCTAAGGCTCATTTTGACTGCCTCCAGAAGTTAGATCAGATGGCAAATTGGATTTGGTGCTAGGTCTTTCCCTTTAGGTTTTACCCCAACAATGTTTTCATTAGTTTCGCTCACTCTCGAAATCAAGCATTTTACAGCAGGTTGGAGCAGCCTGTATCTCAGCACAGGAATAAGGTAGGGAAGAATTCTAAGGCTCATTTTGACTGCCTCCAGAAGTTAGATCAGATGGCAAATTGGATTTGGTGCTAGGTCTTTCCCTTTAGGTTTTACCCCAACAATGTTTTCATTAGTTTCGCTCACTCTCGAAATCAAGCATTTTACAGCAGGTTGGAGCAGCCTGTATCTCAGCACAGGAATAAGGTAGGGAAGAATTCTAAGGCTCATTTTGACTGCCTCCAGAAGTTAGATCAGATGGCAAATTGGATTTGGTGCTAGGTCTTTCCCTTTAGGTTTTACCCCAACAATGTTTTCATTAGTTTCGCTCACTCTCGAAATCAAGCATTTTACAGCAGGTTGGAGCAGCCTGTATCTCAGCACAGGAATAAGGTAGGGAAGAATTCTAAGGCTCATTTTGACTGCCTCCAGAAGTTAGATCAGATGGCAAATTGGATTTGGTGCTAGGTCTTTCCCTTTAGGTTTTACCCCAACAATGTTTTCATTAGTTTCGCTCACTCTCGAAATCAAGCATTTTACAGCAGGTTGGAGCAGCCTGTATCTCAGCACAGGAATAAGGTAGGGAAGAATTCTAAGGCTCATTTTGACTGCCTCCAGAAGTTAGATCAGATGGCAAATTGGATTTGGTGCTAGGTCTTTCCCTTTAGGTTTTACCCCAACAATGTTTTCATTAGTTTCGCTCACTCTCGAAATCAAGCATTTTACAGCAGGTTGGAGCAGCCTGTATCTCAGCACAGGAATAAGGTAGGGAAGAATTCTAAGGCTCATTTTGACTGCCTCCAGAAGTTAGATCAGATGGCAAATTGGATTTGGTGCTAGGTCTTTCCCTTTAGGTTTTACCCCAACAATGTTTTCATTAGTTTCGCTCACTCTCGAAATCAAGCATTTTACAGCAGGTTGGAGCAGCCTGTATCTCAGCACAGGAATAAGGTAGGGAAGAATTCTAAGGCTCATTTTGACTGCCTCCAGAAGTTAGATCAGATGGCAAATTGGATTTGGTGCTAGGTCTTTCCCTTTAGGTTTTACCCCAACAATGTTTTCATTAGTTTCGCTCACTCTCGAAATCAAGCATTTTACAGCAGGTTGGAGCAGCCTGTATCTCAGCACAGGAATAAGGTAGGGAAGAATTCTAAGGCTCATTTTGACTGCCTCCAGAAGTTAGATCAGATGGCAAATTGGATTTGGTGCTAGGTCTTTCCCTTTAGGTTTTACCCCAACAATGTTTTCATTAGTTTCGCTCACTCTCGAAATCAAGCATTTTACAGCAGGTTGGAGCAGCCTGTATCTCAGCACAGGAATAAGGTAGGGAAGAATTCAAATGCTCATTTTGACTGCCTCCAGAAGTTAGATCAGATGGCAAATTGGATTTGGTGCTAGGTCTTTCCCTTTAGGTTTTACCCCAACAATGTTTTCATTAGTTTCGCTCACTCTCGAAATCAAGCATTTTACAGCAGGTTGGAGCAGCCTGTATCTCAGCACAGGAATAAGGTAGGGAAGAATTCTAAGGCTCATTTTGACTGCCTCCAGAAGTTAGATCAGATGGCAAATTGGATTTGGTGCTAGGTCTTTCCCTTTAGGTTTTACCCCAACAATGTTTTCATTAGTTTC
>NW_027144376.1:0-38281 GCF_026170545.1 Melanerpes formicivorus | reverse complement strand
GGATTTGGTGCTAGGTCTTTCCCTTTAGGTTTTACCCCAACAATGTTTTCATTAGTTTCACTCACTCTCGAAATCAAGCATTTTACAGCAGGTTGGAGCAGCCTGTATCTCAGCACAGGAATAAGGTAGGGAAGAATTCTAAGGCTCATTTTGACTGCCTCCAGAAGTTAGATCAGATGGCAAATTGGATTTGGTGCTAGGTCTTTCCCTTTAGGTTTTACCCCAACAATGTTTTCATTAGTTTCGCTCACTCTCGAAATCAAGCATTTTACAGCAGGTTGGAGCAGCCTGTATCAGCACAGGAATAAGGTAGGGAAGAATTCTAAGGCTCATTTTGACTGCCTCCAGAAGTTAGATCAGATGGCAAATTGGATTTGGTGCTAGGTCTTTCCCTTTAGGTTTTACCCCAACAATGTTTTCATTAGTTTCGCTCACTCTCGAAATCAAGCATTTTACAGCAGGTTGGAGCAGCCTGTATCTCAGCACAGGAATAAGGTAGGGAAGAATTCTAAGGCTCATTTTGACTGCCTCCAGAAGTTAGATCAGATGGCAAATTGGATTTGGTGCTAGGTCTTTCCCTTTAGGTTTTACCCCAACAATGTTTTCATTAGTTTCGCTCACTCTCGAAATCAAGCATTTTACAGCAGGTTGGAGCAGCCTGTATCTCAGCACAGGAATAAGGTAGGGAAGAATTCTAAGGCTCATTTTGACTGCCTCCAGAAGTTAGATCAGAGGGCAAATTGGATTTGGTGCTAGGGTCTTTCCCTTTAGGTTTTACCCCAACAATGTTTTCATTAGTTTCGCTCACTCTCGAAATCAAGCATTTTACAGCAGGTTGGAGCAGCCTGTATCTCAGCACAGGAATAAGGTAGGGAAGAATTCTAAGGCTCATTTTGACTGCCTCCAGAAGTTAGATCAGATGGCAAATTGGATTTGGTGCTAGGTCTTTCCCTTTAGGTTTTACCCCAACAATGTTTTCATTAGTTTCGCTCACTCTCGAAATCAAGCATTTTACAGCAGGTTGGAGCAGCCTGTATCTCAGCACAGGAATAAGGTAGGGAAGAATTCTAAGGCTCATTTTGACTGCCTCCAGAAGTTAGATCAGATGGCAAATTGGATTTGGTGCTAGGTCTTTCCCTTTAGGTTTTACCCCAACAATGTTTTCATTAGTTTCGCTCACTCTCGAAATCAAGCATTTTACAGCAGGTTGGAGCAGCCTGTATCTCAGCACAGGAATAAGGTAGGGAAGAATTCTAAGGATCATTTTGACTGCCTCCAGAAGTTAGATCAGATGGCAAATTGGATTTGGTGCTAGGTCTTTCCCTTTAGGTTTTACCCCAACAATGTTTTCATTAGTTTCGCTCACTCTCGAAATCAAGCATTTTACAGCAGGTTGGAGCAGCCTGTATCTCAGCACAGGAATAAGGTAGGGAAGAATTCTAAGGCTCATTTTGACTGCCTCCAGAAGTTAGATCAGATGGCAAATTGGATTTGGTGCTAGGTCTTTCCCTTTAGGTTTTACCCCCAACAATGTTTTCATTAGTTTCGCTCACTCTCGAAATCAAGCATTTTACAGCAGGTTGGAGCAGCCTGTATCTCAGCACAGGAATAAGGTAGGGAAGAATTCTAAGGCTCATTTTGACTGCCTCCAGAAGTTAGATCAGATGGCAAATTGGATTTGGTGCTAGGTCTTTCCCTTTAGGTTTTACCCCAACAATGTTTTCATTAGTTTCGCTCACTCTCGAAATCAAGCATTTTACAGCAGGTTGGAGCAGCCTGTATCTCAGCACAGGAATAAGGTAGGGAAGAATTCTAAGGCTCATTTTGACTGCCTCCAGAAGTTAGATCAGATGGCAAATTGGATTTGGTGCTAGGTCTTTCCCTTTAGGTTTTACCCCAACAATGTTTTCATTAGTTTCGCTCACTCTCGAAATCAAGCATTTTACAGCAGGTTGGAGCAGCCTGTATCTCAGCACAGGAATAAGGTAGGGAAGAATTCTAAGGCTCATTTTGACTGCCTCCAGAAGTTAGATCAGATGGCAAATTGGATTTGGTGCTAGGTCTTTCCCTTTAGGTTTTACCCCAACAATGTTTTCATTAGTTTCGCTCACTCTCGAAATCAAGCATTTTACAGCAGGTTGGAGCAGCCTGTATCTCAGCACAGGAATAAGGTAGGGAAGAATTCTAAGGCTCATTTTGACTGCCTCCAGAAGTTAGATCAGAGGGCAAATTGGATTTGGTGCTAGGTCTTTCCCTTTAGGTTTTACCCCAACAATGTTTTCATTAGTTTCGCTCACTCTCGAAATCAAGCATTTTACAGCAGGTTGGAGCAGCCTGTATCTCAGCACAGGAATAAGGTAGGGAAGAATTCTAAGGCTCATTTTGACTGCCTCCAGAAGTTAGATCAGATGGCAAATTGGATTTGGTGCTAGGTCTTTCCCTTTAGGTTTTACCCCAACAATGTTTTCATTAGTTTCGCTCACTCTCGAAATCAAGCATTTTACAGCAGGTTGGAGCAGCCTGTATCTCAGCACAGGAATAAGGTAGGGAAGAATTCTAAGGCTCATTTTGACTGCCTCCAGAAGTTAGATCAGATGGCAAATTGGATTTGGTGCTAGGTCTTTCCCTTTAGGTTTTACCCCAACAATGTTTTCATTAGTTTCGCTCACTCTCGAAATCAAGCATTTTACAGCAGGTTGGAGCAGCCTGTATCTCAGCACAGGAATAAGGTAGGGAAGAATTCTAAGGCTCATTTTGACTGCCTCCAGAAGTTAGATCAGATGGCAAATTGGATTTGGTGCTAGGGTCTTTCCCTTTAGGTTTTACCCCAACAATGTTTTCATTAGTTTCGCTCACTCTCGAAATCAAGCATTTTACAGCAGGTTGGAGCAGCCTGTATCTCAGCACAGGAATAAGGTAGGGAAGAATTCTAAGGCTCATTTTGACTGCCTCCAGAAGTTAGATCAGAGGGCAAATTGGATTTGGTGCTAGGTCTTTCCCTTTAGGTTTTACCCCAACAATGTTTTCATTAGTTTCGCTCACTCTCGAAATCAAGCATTTTACAGCAGGTTGGAGCAGCCTGTATCTCAGCACAGGAATAAGGTAGGGAAGAATTCTAAGGCTCATTTTGACTGCCTCCAGAAGTTAGATCAGATGGCAAATTGGATTTGGTGCTAGGTCTTTCCCTTTAGGTTTTACCCCAACAATGTTTTCATTAGTTTCGCTCACTCTCGAAATCAAGCATTTTACAGCAGGTTGGAGCAGCCTGTATCTCAGCACAGGAATAAGGTAGGGAAGAATTCTAAGGCTCATTTTGACTGCCTCCAGAAGTTAGATCAGATGGCAAATTGGATTTGGTGCTAGGTCTTTCCCTTTAGGTTTTACCCCAACAATGTTTTCATTAGTTTCGCTCACTCTCGAAATCAAGCATTTTACAGCAGGTTGGAGCAGCCTGTATCTCAGCACAGGAATAAGGTAGGGAAGAATTCTAAGGATCATTTTGACTGCCTCCAGAAGTTAGATCAGATGGCAAATTGGATTTGGTGCTAGGTCTTTCCCTTTAGGTTTTACCCCCAACAATGTTTTCATTAGTTTCGCTCACTCTCGAAATCAAGCATTTTACAGCAGGTTGGAGCAGCCTGTATCTCAGCACAGGAATAAGGTAGGGAAGAATTCTAAGGCTCATTTTGACTGCCTCCAGAAGTTAGATCAGATGGCAAATTGGATTTGGTGCTAGGTCTTTCCCTTTAGGTTTTACCCCAACAATGTTTTCATTAGTTTCGCTCACTCTCGAAAGCAAGCATTTTACAGCAGGTTGGAGCAGCCTGTATCTCAGCACAGGAATAAGGTAGGGAAGAATTCTAAGGCTCATTTTGACTGCCTCCAGAAGTTAGATCAGATGGCAAATTGGATTTGGTGCTAGGTCTTTCCCTTTAGGTTTTACCCCAACAATGTTTTCATTAGTTTCGCTCACTCTCGAAATCAAGCATTTTACAGCAGGTTGGAGCAGCCTGTATCTCAGCACAGGAATAAGGGTAGGGAAGAATTCTAAGGGATCATTTTGACTGCCTCCAGAAGTTAGATCAGATGGCAAATTGGATTTGGTGCTAGGTCTTTCCCTTTAGGTTTTACCCCAACAATGTTTTCATTAGTTTCGCTCACTCTCGAAATCAAGCATTTTACAGCAGGTTGGAGCAGCCTGTATCTCAGCACAGGAATAAGGTAGGGAAGAATTCTAAGGCTCATTTTGACTGCCTCCAGAAGTTAGATCAGAGGGCAAATTGGATTTGGTGCTAGGTCTTTCCCTTTAGGTTTTACCCCAACAATGTTTTCATTAGTTTCGCTCACTCTCGAAATCAAGCATTTTACAGCAGGTTGGAGCAGCCTGTATCTCAGCACAGGAATAAGGTAGGGAAGAATTCTAAGGCTCATTTTGACTGCCTCCAGAAGTTAGATCAGATGGCAAATTGGATTTGGTGCTAGGTCTTTCCCTTTAGGTTTTACCCCAACAATGTTTTCATTAGTTTCGCTCACTCTCGAAAGCAAGCATTTTACAGCAGGTTGGAGCAGCCTGTATCTCAGCACAGGAATAAGGTAGGGAAGAATTCTAAGGCTCATTTTGACTGCCTCCAGAAGTTAGATCAGATGGCAAATTGGATTTGGTGCTAGGTCTTTCCCTTTAGGTTTTACCCCAACAATGTTTTCATTAGTTTCGCTCACTCTCGAAATCAAGCATTTTACAGCAGGTTGGAGCAGCCTGTATCTCAGCACAGGAATAAGGTAGGGAAGAATTCTAAGGCTCATTTTGACTGCCTCCAGAAGTTAGATCAGATGGCAAATTGGATTTGGTGCTAGGTCTTTCCCTTTAGGTTTTACCCCAACAATGTTTTCATTAGTTTCGCTCACTCTCGAAAGCAAGCATTTTACAGCAGGTTGGAGCAGCCTGTATCTCAGCACAGGAATAAGGTAGGGAAGAATTCTAAGGCTCATTTTGACTGCCTCCAGAAGTTAGATCAGAGGGCAAATTGGATTTGGTGCTAGGTCTTTCCCTTTAGGTTTTACCCCCAACAATGTTTTCATTAGTTTCGCTCACTCTCGAAATCAAGCATTTTACAGCAGGTTGGAGCAGCCTGTATCTCAGCACAGGAATAAGGTAGGGAAGAATTCTAAGGCTCATTTTGACTGCCTCCAGAAGTTAGATCAGATGGCAAATTGGATTTGGTGCTAGGTCTTTCCCTTTAGGTTTTACCCCAACAATGTTTTCATTAGTTTCGCTCACTCTCGAAATCAAGCATTTTACAGCAGGTTGGAGCAGCCTGTATCTCAGCACAGGAATAAGGTAGGGAAGAATTCTAAGGCTCATTTTGACTGCCTCCAGAAGTTAGATCAGAGGGCAAATTGGATTTGGTGCTAGGTCTTTCCCTTTAGGTTTTACCCCCAACAATGTTTTCATTAGTTTCGCTCACTGTCGAAATCAAGCATTTTACAGCAGGTTGGAGCAGCCTGTATCTCAGCACAGGAATAAGGTAGGGAAGAATTCTAAGGCTCATTTTGACTGCCTCCAGAAGTTAGATCAGATGGCAAATTGGATTTGGTGCTAGGTCTTTCCCTTTAGGTTTTACCCCAACAATGTTTTCATTAGTTTCGCTCACTCTCGAAATCAAGCATTTTACAGCAGGTTGGAGCAGCCTGTATCTCAGCACAGGAATAAGGTAGGGAAGAATTCTAAGGCTCATTTTGACTGCCTCCAGAAGTTAGATCAGAGGGCAAATTGGATTTGGTGCTAGGTCTTTCCCTTTAGGTTTTACCCCAACAATGTTTTCATTAGTTTCGCTCACTCTCGAAATCAAGCATTTTACAGCAGGTTGGAGCAGCCTGTATCTCAGCACAGGAATAAGGTAGGGAAGAATTCTAAGGCTCATTTTGACTGCCTCCAGAAGTTAGATCAGATGGCAAATTGGATTTGGTGCTAGGTCTTTCCCTTTAGGTTTTACCCCAACAATGTTTTTCATTAGTTTCGCTCACTCTCGAAATCAAGCATTTTACAGCAGGTTGGAGCAGCCTGTATCTCAGCACAGGAATAAGGTAGGGAAGAATTCTAAGGCTCATTTTGACTGCCTCCAGAAGTTAGATCAGAGGGCAAATTGGATTTGGTGCTAGGTCTTTCCCTTTAGGTTTTACCCCAACAATGTTTTCATTAGTTTCGCTCACTCTCGAAATCAAGCATTTTACAGCAGGTTGGAGCAGCCTGTATCTCAGCACAGGAATAAGGTAGGGAAGAATTCTAAGGCTCATTTTGACTGCCTCCAGAAGTTAGATCAGATGGCCAATGGAATTTGGTGCTAGGTCTTTCCCTTTAGGTTTTACCCCAACAATGTTTTCATTAGTTTCGCTCACTCTCGAAATCAAGCATTTTACAGCAGGTTGGAGCAGCCTGTATCTCAGCACAGGAATAAGGTAGGGAAGAATTCAAATACTCATTTTGACTGCCTCCAGAAGTTAGATCAGATGGCCAATGGAATTTGGTGCTAGGGTCTTTCCCTTTAGGTTTTACCCCAACAATGTTTTCATTAGTTTCGCTCACTCTCGAAATCAAGCATTTTACAGCAGGTTGGAGCAGCCTGTATCTCAGCACAGGAATAAGGTAGGGAAGAATTCAAAGGATCATTTTGACTGCCTCCAGAAGTTAGATCAGATGGCAAATTGGATTTGGTGCTAGGTCTTTCCCTTTAGGTTTTACCCCAACAATGTTTTCATTAGTTTCGCTCACTCTCGAAATCAAGCATTTTACAGCAGGTTGGAGCAGGCCTGTATCTCAGCACAGGAATAAGGTAGGGAAGAATTCTAAGGATCATTTTGACTGCCTCCAGAAGTTAGATCAGATGGCAAATTGGATTTGGTGCTAGGTCTTTCCCTTTAGGTTTTACCCCAACAATGTTTTCAATTAGTTTCGCTCACTCTCGAAATCAAGCATTTTACAGCAGGTTGGAGCAGCCTGTATCTCAGCACAGGAATAAGGTAGGGAAGAATTCTAAGGATCATTTTGACTGCCTCCAGAAGTTAGATCAGATGGCAAATTGGATTTGGTGCTAGGTCTTTCCCTTTAGGTTTTACCCCAACAATGTTTTCATTAGTTTCGCTCACTCTCGAAATCAAGCATTTTACAGCAGGTTGGAGCAGCCTGTATCTCAGCACAGGAATAAGGTAGGGAAGAATTCTAAGGATCATTTTGACTGCCTCCAGAAGTTAGATCAGATGGCCAATGGAATTTGGTGCTAGGTCTTTCCCTTTAGGTTTTACCCCAACAATGTTTTCATTAGTTTCGCTCACTCTCGAAATCAAGCATTTTACAGCAGGTTGGAGCAGCCTGTATCTCAGCACAGGAATAAGGTAGGGAAGAATTCTAAGGATCATTTTGACTGCCTCCAGAAGTTAGATCAGATGGCCAATGGAATTTCGTGCTAGGTCTTTCCCTTTAGGTTTTACCCCAACAATGTTTTCATTAGTTTCGCTCACTCTCGAAATCAAGCATTTTACAGCAGGTTGGAGCAGCCTGTATCTCAGCACAGGAATAAGGTAGGGAAGAATTCAAATACTCATTTTGACTGCCTCCAGAAGTTAGATCAGATGGCAAATTGGATTTGGTGCTAGGTCTTTCCCTTTAGGTTTTACCCCAACAATGTTTTCATTAGTTTCGCTCACTCTCGAAATCAAGCATTTTACAGCAGGTTGGAGCAGCCTGTATCTCAGCACAGGAATAAGATAGGGAAGAATTCTAAGGATCATTTTGACTGCCTCCAGAAGTTAGATCAGATGGCAAATTGGATTTGGTGCTAGGTCTTTCCCTTTAGGTTTTACCCCAACAATGTTTTCATTAGTTTCGCTCACTCTCGAAATCAAGCATTTTACAGCAGGTTGGAGCAGCCTGTATCTCAGCACAGGAATAAGGTAGGGAAGAATTCTAAGGATCATTTTGACTGCCTCCAGAAGTTAGATCAGATGGCAAATTGGATTTGGTGCTAGGTCTTTCCCTTTAGGTTTTACCCCCAACAATGTTTTCATTAGTTTCGCTCACTCTCGAAATCAAGCATTTTACAGCAGGTTGGAGCAGCCTGTATCTCAGCACAGTAATAAGGTAGGGAAGAATTCTAAGGATCATTTTGACTGCCTCCAGAAGTTAGATCAGATGGCAAATTGGATTTGGTGCTAGGTTCTTTCCCTTTAGGTTTTACCCCAACAATGTTTTCATTAGTTTCGCTCACTCTCGAAATCAAGCATTTTAGAGCAGGTTGGAGCAG
Organism: Melanerpes formicivorus; assembly: GCF_026170545.1. Classification (NCBI taxonomy): domain Eukaryota; kingdom Metazoa; phylum Chordata; class Aves; order Piciformes; family Picidae; genus Melanerpes; species Melanerpes formicivorus. Next base: position 29,984 of record NW_027144376.1, on the reverse strand, counting down.
CCTGTATCTCAGCACAGGAATAAGGTAGGGAAGAATTCAAATACTCATTTTGACTGCCTCCAGAAGTTAGATCAGATGGCCAATGGAATTTGGGTGCTAGGTCTTTCCCTTTAGGTTTTACCCCAACAATGTTTTCATTAGTTTCGCTCACTCTCGAAATCAAGCATTTTACAGCAGGTTGGAGCAGCCTGTATCTCAGCACAGGAATAAGGTAGGGAAGAATTCTAAGGATCATTTTGACTGCCTCCAGAAGTTAGATCAGATGGCAAATTGGATTTGGTGCTAGGTCTTTCCCTTTAGGTTTTACCCCCAACAATGTTTTCATTAGTTTCGCTCACTCTCGAAATCAAGCATTTTACAGCAGGTTGGAGCAGCCTGTATCTCAGCACAGGAATAAGGTAGGGAAGAATTCTAAGGATCATTTTGACTGCCTCCAGAAGTTAGATCAGATGGCCAATGGAATTTGGTGCTAGGTCTTTCCCTTTAGGTTTTACCCCAACAATGTTTTCATTAGTTTCGCTCACTCTCGAAATCAAGCATTTTACAGCAGGTTGGAGCAGCCTGTATCTCAGCACAGGAATAAGGTAGGGAAGAATTCTAAGGATCATTTTGACTGCCTCCAGAAGTTAGATCAGATGGCAAATTGGATTTGGTGCTAGGTCTTTCCCTTTAGGTTTTACCCCAACAATGTTTTCATTAGTTTCGCTCACTCTCGAAATCAAGCATTTTACAGCAGGTTGGAGCAGCCTGTATCTCAGCACAGGAATAAGGTAGGGAAGAATTCAATACTCATTTTGACTGCCTCCAGAAGTTAGATCAGATGGCCAATGGAATTTGGTGCTAGGTCTTTCCCTTTAGGTTTTACCCCAACAATGTTTTCATTAGTTTCGCTCACTCTCGAAATCAAGCATTTTACAGCAGGTTGGAGCAGCCTGTATCTCAGCACAGGAATAAGGTAGGGAAGAATTCTAAGGATCATTTTGACTGCCTCCAGAAGTTAGATCAGATGGCAAATTGGATTTGGTGCTAGGTCTTTCCCTTTAGGTTTTACCCCAACAATGTTTTCATTAGTTTCGCTCACTCTCGAAATCAAGCATTTTACAGCAGGTTGGAGCAGCCTGTATCTCAGCACAGGAATAAGGTAGGGAAGAATTCTAAGGATCATTTTGACTGCCTCCAGAAGTTAGATCAGATGGCAAATTGGATTTGGTGCTAGGTCTTTCCCTTTAGGTTTTACCCCAACAATGTTTTCATTAGTTTCGCTCACTCTCGAAATCAAGCATTTTACAGCAGGTTGGAGCAGCCTGTATCTCAGCACAGGAATAAGGTAGGGAAGAATTCAAATACTCATTTTGACTGCCTCCAGAAGTTAGATCAGATTGCCAATGGAATTTGGTGCTAGGTCTTTCCCTTTAGGTTTTACCCCAACAATGTTTTCATTAGTTTCGCTCACTCTCGAAATCAAGCATTTTACAGCAGGTTGGAGCAGCCTGTATCTCAGCACAGGAATAAGGTAGGGAAGAATTCTAAGGATCATTTTGACTGCCTCCAGAAGTTAGATCAGATGGCAAATTGGATTTGGTGCTAGGTCTTTCCCTTTAGGTTTTACCCCAACAATGTTTTCATTAGTTTCGCTCACTCTCGAAATCAAGCATTTTACAGCAGGTTGGAGCAGCCTGTATCTCAGCACAGGAATAAGGTAGGGAAGAATTCTAAGGATCATTTTGACTGCCTCCAGAAGTTAGATCAGATGGCCAATGGAATTTGGTGCTAGGTCTTTCCCTTTAGGTTTTACCCCAACAATGTTTTCATTAGTTTCGCTCACTCTCGAAATCAAGCATTTTACAGCAAGGTTGGAGCAGCCTGTATCTCAGCACAGGAATAAGGTAGGGAAGAATTCAAATACTCATTTTGACTGCCTCCAGAAGTTAGATCAGATGGCCAATGGAATTTGGTGCTAGGTCTTTCCCTTTAGGTTTTACCCCAACAATGTTTTCATTAGTTTCGCTCACTCTCGAAATCAAGCATTTTACAGCAGGTTGGAGCAGCCTGTATCTCAGCACAGGAATAAGGTAGGGAAGAATTCTAAGGATCATTTTGACTGCCTCCAGAAGTTAGATCAGATGGCAAATTGGATTTGGTGCTAGGTCTTTCCCTTTAGGTTTTACCCCAACAATGTTTTCATTAGTTTTGCTCACTCTCGAAATCAAGCATTTTACAGCAGGTTGGAGCAGCCTGTATCTCAGCACAGGAATAAGGTAGGGAAGAATTCTAAGGATCATTTTGACTGCCTCCAGAAGTTAGATCAGATGGCAAATTGGATTTGGTGCTAGGTCTTTCCCTTTAGGTTTTACCCCAACAATGTTTTCATTAGTTTCGCTCACTCTCGAAATCAAGCATTTTACAGCAGGTTGGAGCAGCCTGTATCTCAGCACAGGAATAAGGTAGGGAAGAATTCAAATACTCATTTTGACTGCCTCCAGAAGTTAGATCAGATGGCAAATTGGATTTGGTGCTAGGTCTTTCCCTTTAGGTTTTACCCCAACAATGTTTTCATTAGTTTCGCTCACTCTCGAAATCAAGCATTTTACAGCAGGTTGGAGCAGCCTGTATCTCAGCACAGGAATAAGGTAGGGAAGAATTCTAAGGATCATTTTGACTGCCTCCAGAAGTTAGATCAGATGGCAAATTGGATTTGGTGCTAGGTCTTTCCCTTTAGGTTTTTACCCCAGCAATGTTTTCATTAGTTTCGCTCACTCTCGAAATCAAGCATTTTACAGCAGGTTGGAGCAGCCTGTATCTCAGCACAGGAATAAGGTAGGGAAGAATTCAAATACTCATTTTGACTGCCTCCAGAAGTTAGATCAGATGGCAAATTGGATTTGGTGCTAGGTCTTTCCCTTTAGGTTTTACCCCAACAATGTTTTCATTAGTTTCGCTCACTCTCGAAATCAAGCATTTTACAGCAGGTTGGAGCAGCCTGTATCTCAGCACAGGAATAAGGTAGGGAAGAATTCTAAGGATCATTTTGACTGCCTCCAGAAGTTAGATCAGATGGCAAATTGGATTTGGTGCTAGGTCTTTCCCTTTAGGTTTTACCCCAACAATGTTTTCATTAGTTTCGCTCACTCTCGAAATCAAGCATTTTACAGCAGGTTGGAGCAGCCTGTATCTCAGCACAGGAATAAGGTAGGGAAGAATTCTAAGGATCATTTTGACTGCCTCCAGAAGTTAGATCAGATGGCAAATTGGATTTGGTGCTAGGTCTTTCCCTTTAGGTTTTACCCCAACAATGTTTTCATTAGTTTCGCTCACTCTCGAAATCAAGCATTTTACAGCAGGTTGGAGCAGCCTGTATCTCAGCACAGGAATAAGGTAGGGAAGAATTCTAAGGATCATTTTGACTGCCTCCAGAAGTTAGATCAGATGGCAAATTGGATTTGGTGCTAGGTCTTTCCCTTTAGGTTTTACCCCAACAATGTTTTCATTAGTTTCGCTCACTCTCGAAATCAAGCATTTTACAGCAGGTTGGAGCAGCCTGTATCTCAGCACAGGAATAAGGTAGGGAAGAATTCTAAGGATCATTTTGACTGCCTCCAGAAGTTAGATCAGATGGCCAATGGAATTTGGTGCTAGGTCTTTCCCTTTAGGTTTTACCCCAACAATGTTTTCATTAGTTTCGCTCACTCTCGAAATCAAGCATTTTACAGCAGGTTGGAGCAGCCTGTATCTCAGCACAGGAATAAGGTAGGGAAGAATTCTAAGGATCATTTTGACTGCCTCCAGAAGTTAGATCAGATGGCAAATTGGATTTGGTGCTAGGTCTTTCCCTTTAGGTTTTACCCCAACAATGTTTTCATTAGTTTCGCTCACTCTCGAAATCAAGCATTTTACAGCAGGTTGGAGCAGCCTGTATCTCAGCACAGGAATAAGGTAGGGAAGAATTCTAAGGATCATTTTGACTGCCTCCAGAAGTTAGATCAGATGGCAAATTGGATTTGGTGCTAGGTCTTTCCCTTTAGGTTTTACCCCAACAATGTTTTCATTAGTTTCGCTCACTCTCGAAATCAAGCATTTTACAGCAGGTTGGAGCAGCCTGTATCTCAGCACAGGAATAAGGTAGGGAAGAATTCAAATACTCATTTTGACTGCCTCCAGAAGTTAGATCAGATGGCCAATGGAATTTGGTGCTAGGTCTTTCCCTTTAGGTTTTACCCCAACAATGTTTTCATTAGTTTCGCTCACTCTCGAAATCAAGCATTTTACAGCAGGTTGGAGCAGCCTGTATCTCAGCACAGGAATAAGGTAGGGAAGAATTCTAAGGATCATTTTGACTGCCTCCAGAAGTTAGATCAGATGGCAAATGGAATTTGGTGCTAGGTCTTTCCCTTTAGGTTTTACCCCAACAATGTTTTCATTAGTTTCGCTCACTCTCGAAATCAAGCATTTTACAGCAGGTTGGAGCAGCCTGTATCTCAGCACAGGAATAAGGTAGGGAAGAATTCAAATACTCATTTTGACTGCCTCCAGAAGTTAGATCAGATGGCAAATTGGATTTGGTGCTAGGTCTTTCCCTTTAGGTTTTACCCCAACAATGTTTTCATTAGTTTCGCTCACTCTCGAAATCAAGCATTTTACAGCAGGTTGGAGCAGCCTGTATCTCAGCACAGGAATAAGGTAGGGAAGAATTCAAATACTCATTTTGACTGCCTCCAGAAGTTAGATCAGATGGCCAATGGAATTTGGTGCTAGGTCTTTCCCTTTAGGTTTTACCCCAACAATGTTTTCATTAGTTTCGCTCACTCTCGAAATCAAGCATTTTACAGCAGGTTGGAGCAGCCTGTATCTCAGCACAGGAATAAGGTAGGGAAGAATTCTAAGGATCATTTGGACTGCCTCCAGAAGTTAGATCAGATGGCAAATTGGATTTGGTGCTAGGTCTTTCCCTTTAGGTTTTACCCCAACAATGTTTTCATTAGTTTCGCTCACTCTCGAAATCAAGCATTTTACAGCAGGTTGGAGCAGCCTGTATCTCAGCACAGGAATAAGGTAGGGAAGAATTCTAAGGATCATTTTGACTGCCTCCAGAAGTTAGATCAGATGGCAAATTGGATTTGGTGCTAGGTCTTTCCCTTTAGGTTTTACCCCAACAATGTTTTCATTAGTTTCGCTCACTCTCGAAATCAAGCATTTTACAGCAGGTTGGAGCAGCCTGTATCTCAGCACAGGAATAAGGTAGGGAAGAATTCTAAGGATCATTTTGACTGCCTCCAGAAGTTAGATCAGATGGCAAATTGGATTTGGTGCTAGGTCTTTCCCTTTAGGTTTTACCCCAACAATGTTTTCATTAGTTTCGCTCACTCTCGAAATCAAGCATTTTACAGCAGGTTGGAGCAGCCTGTATCTCAGCACAGGAATAAGGTAGGGAAGAATTCTAAGGATCATTTTGACTGCCTCCAGAAGTTAGATCAGATGGCAAATTGGATTTGGTGCTAGGTCTTTCCCTTTAGGTTTTACCCCAACAATGTTTTCATTAGTTTCGCTCACTCTCGAAATCAAGCATTTTACAGCAGGTTGGAGCAGCCTGTATCTCAGCACAGGAATAAGGTAGGGAAGAATTCTAAGGATCATTTTGACTGCCTCCAGAAGTTAGATCAGATGGCAAATTGGATTTGGTGCTAGGTCTTTCCCTTTAGGTTTTACCCCAACAATGTTTTCATTAGTTTCGCTCACTCTCGAAATCAAGCATTTTACAGCAGGTTGGAGCAGCCTGTATCTCAGCACAGGAATAAGGTAGGGAAGAATTCAAATACTCATTTTGACTGCCTCCAGAAGTTAGATCAGATGGCAAATTGGATTTGGTGCTAGGTCTTTCCCTTTAGGTTTTACCCCAACAATGTTTTCATTAGTTTCGCTCACTCTCGAAATCAAGCATTTTACAGCAGGTTGGAGCAGCCTGTATCTCAGCACAGGAATAAGGTAGGGAAGAATTCAAAGGATCATTTTGACTGCCTCCAGAAGTTAGATGAGATGGCAAATTGTATTTTGTGCTAGGTCTTTCCCTTTAGGTTTTACCCCAACAATGTTTTCATTAGTTTCGCTCACTCTCGAAATCAAGCATTTTACAGCAGGTTGGAGCAGCCTGTATCTCAGCACAGGAATAAGGTAGGGAAGAATTCTAAGGATCATTTTGACTGCCTCCAGAAGTTAGATCAGATGGCAAATTGGATTTGGTGCTAGGTCTTTCCCTTTAGGTTTTACCCCAACAATGTTTTCATTAGTTTCGCTCACTCTCGAAATCAAGCATTTTACAGCAGGTTGGAGCAGCCTGTATCTCAGCACAGGAATAAGGTAGGGAAGAATTCTAAGGATCATTTTGACTGCCTCCAGAAGTTAGATCAGATGGCAAATTGGATTTGGTGCTAGGTCTTTCCCTTTAGGTTTTACCCCAACAATGTTTACATTAGTTTCGCTCACTCTCGAAATCAAGCATTTTACAGCAGGTTGGAGCAGCCTGTATCTCAGCACAGGAATAAGGTAGGGAAGAATTCTAAGGATCATTTTGACTGCCTCCAGAAGTTAGATCAGATGGCAAATTGGATGTGGTGCTAGGTCTTTCCCTTTAGGTTTTACCCCAACAATGTTTTCATTAGTTTCGCTCACTCTCGAAATCAAGCATTTTACAGCAGGTTGGAGCAGCCTGTATCTCAGCACAGGAATAAGGTAGGGAAGAATTCTAAGGATCATTTTGACTGCCTCCAGAAGTTAGATCAGATGGCAAATTGGATTTGGTGCTAGGTCTTTCCCTTTAGGTTTTACCCCAACAATGTTTACATTAGTTTCGCTCACTCTCGAAATCAAGCATTTTACAGCAGGTTGGAGCAGCCTGTATCTCAGCACAGGAATAAGGTAGGGAAGAATTCTAAGGATCATTTTGACTGCCTCCAGAAGTTAGATCAGATGGCAAATTGGATGTGGTGCTAGGTCTTTCCCTTTAGGTTTTACCCCAACAATGTTTTCATTAGTTTCGCTCACTCTCGAAATCAAGCATTTTACAGCAGGTTGGAGCAGCCTGTATCTCAGCACAGGAATAAGGTAGGGAAGAATTCAAATACTCATTTTGACTGCCTCCAGAAGTTAGATCAGATGGCAAATTGGATTTGGTGCTAGGTCTTTCCCTTTAGGTTTTACCCCAACAATGTTTTCATTAGTTTCGCTCACTCTCGAAATCAAGCATTTTACAGCAGGTTGGAGCAGCCTGTATCTCAGCACAGGAATAAGGTAGGGAAGAATTCTAAGGATCATTTTGACTGCCTCCAGAAGTTAGATCAGATGGCAAATTGGATTTGGTGCTAGGTCTTTCCCTTTAGGTTTTACCCCAACAATGTTTTCATTAGTTTCGCTCACTCTCGAAATCAAGCATTTTACAGCAGGTTGGAGCAGCCTGTATCTCAGCACAGGAATAAGGTAGGGAAGAATTCTAAGGATCATTTTGACTGCCTCCAGAAGTTAGATCAGATGGCCAATGGAATTTGGTGCTAGGTCTTTCCCTTTAGGTTTTACCCCAACAATGTTTTCATTAGTTTCGCTCACTCTCGAAATCAAGCATTTTACAGCAGGTTGGAGCAGCCTGTATCTCAGCACAGGAATAAGGTAGGGAAGAATTCAAATACTCATTTTGACTGCCTCCAGAAGTTAGATCAGATGGCCAATGGAATTTGGTGCTAGGTCTTTCCCTTTAGGTTTTACCCCAACAATGTTTTCATTAGTTTCGCTCACTCTCGAAATCAAGCATTTTACAGCAGGTTGGAGCAGCCTGTATCTCAGCACAGGAATAAGGTAGGGAAGAATTCAAATACTCATTTTGACTGCCTCCAGAAGTTAGATCAGATGGCCAATGGAATTTGGTGCTAGGTCTTTCCCTTTAGGTTTTACCCCAACAATGTTTTCATTAGTTTCGCTCACTCTCGAAATCAAGCATTTTACAGCAGGTTGGAGCAGCCTGTATCTCAGCACAGGAATAAGGTAGGGAAGAATTCTAAGGATCATTTTGACTGCCTCCAGAAGTTAGATCAGATGGCCAATGGAATTTGGTGCTAGGTCTTTCCCTTTAGGTTTTACCCCAACAATGTTTTCATTAGTTTCGCTCACTCTCGAAATCAAGCATTTTACAGCAGGTTGGAGCAGCCTGTATCTCAGCACAGGAATAAGGTAGGGAAGAATTCTAAGGATCATTTTGACTGCCTCCAGAAGTTAGATCAGATGGCCAATGGAATTTGGTGCTAGGTCTTTCCCTTTAGGTTTTACCCCAACAATGTTTTCATTAGTTTCGCTCACTCTCGAAATCAAGCATTTTACAGCAGGTTGGAGCAGCCTGTATCTCAGCACAGGAATAAGGTAGGGAAGAATTCAAATACTCATTTTGACTGCCTCCAGAAGTTAGATCAGATGGCCAATGGAATTTGGTGCTAGGTCTTTCCCTTTAGGTTTTACCCCAACAATGTTTTCATTAGTTTCGCTCACTCTCGAAATCAAGCATTTTACAGCAGGTTGGAGCAGCCTGTATCTCAGCACAGGAATAAGGTAGGGAAGAATTCTAAGGATCATTTTGACTGCCTCCAGAAGTTAGATCAGATGGCAAATTGGATTTGGTGCTAGGTCTTTCCCTTTAGGTTTTACCCCAACAATGTTTTCATTAGTTTCGCTCACTCTCGAAATCAAGCATTTTACAGCAGGTTGGAGCAGCCTGTATCTCAGCACAGGAATAAGGTAGGGAAGAATTCTAAGGATCATTTTGACTGCCTCCAGAAGTTAGATCAGATGGCCAATGGAATTTGGTGCTAGGTCTTTCCCTTTAGGTTTTACCCCAACAATGTTTTCATTAGTTTCGCTCACTCTCGAAATCAAGCATTTTACAGCAGGTTGGAGCAGCCTGTATCTCAGCACAGGAATAAGGTAGGGAAGAATTCTAAGGATCATTTTGACTGCCTCCAGAAGTTAGATCAGATGGCAAATTGGATTTGGTGCTAGGTCTTTCCCTTTAGGTTTTACCCCAACAATGTTTTCATTAGTTTCGCTCACTCTCGAAATCAAGCATTTTACAGCAGGTTGGAGCAGCCTGTATCTCAGCACAGGAATAAGGTAGGGAAGAATTCAAATACTCATTTTGACTGCCTCCAGAAGTTAGATCAGATGGCCAATGGAATTTGGTGCTAGGTCTTTCCCTTTAGGTTTTACCCCAACAATGTTTTCATTAGTTTCGCTCACTCTCGAAATCAAGCATTTTACAGCAGGTTGGAGCAGCCTGTATCTCAGCACAGGAATAAGGTAGGGAAGAATTCTAAGGATCATTTTGACTGCCTCCAGAAGTTAGATCAGATGGCAAATTGGATTTGGTGCTAGGTCTTTCCCTTTAGGTTTTACCCCAACAATGTTTTCATTAGTTTCGCTCACTCTCGAAATCAAGCATTTTACAGCAGGTTGGAGCAGCCTGTATCTCAGCACAGGAATAAGGTAGGGAAGAATTCTAAGGATCATTTTGACTGCCTCCAGAAGTTAGATCAGATGGCAAATTGGATTTGGTGCTAGGTCTTTCCCTTTAGGTTTTACCCCAACAATGTTTTCATTAGTTTCGCTCACTCTCGAAATCAAGCATTTTACAGCAGGTTGGAGCAGCCTGTATCTCAGCACAGGAATAAGGTAGGGAAGAATTCAAATACTCATTTTGACTGCCTCCAGAAGTTAGATCAGATTGCCAATGGAATTTGGTGCTAGGTCTTTCCCTTTAGGTTTTACCCCAACAATGTTTTCATTAGTTTCGCTCACTCTCGAAATCAAGCATTTTACAGCAGGTTGGAGCAGCCTGTATCTCAGCACAGGAATAAGGTAGGGAAGAATTCTAAGGATCATTTTGACTGCCTCCAGAAGTTAGATCAGATGGCAAATTGGATTTGGTGCTAGGTCTTTCCCTTTAGGTTTTACCCCAACAATGTTTTCATTAGTTTCGCTCACTCTCGAAATCAAGCATTTTACAGCAGGTTGGAGCAGCCTGTATCTCAGCACAGGAATAAGGTAGGGAAGAATTCTAATACTCATTTTGACTGCCTCCAGAAGTTAGATCAGATGGCCAATGGAATTTGGTGCTAGGTCTTTCCCTTTAGGTTTTACCCCAACAATGTTTTCATTAGTTTCGCTCACTCTCGAAATCAAGCATTTTACAGCAGGTTGGAGCAGCCTGTATCTCAGCACAGGAATAAGGTAGGGAAGAATTCAAATACTCATTTTGACTGCCTCCAGAAGTTAGATCAGATGGCCAATGGAATTTGGTGCTAGGTCTTTCCCTTTAGGTTTTACCCCAACAATGTTTTCATTAGTTTCGCTCACTCTCGAAATCAAGCATTTTACAGCAGGTTGGAGCAGCCTGTATCTCAGCACAGGAATAAGGTAGGGAAGAATTCTAAGGATCATTTTGACTGCCTCCAGAAGTTAGATCAGATGGCAAATTGGATTTGGTGCTAGGTCTTTCCCTTTAGGTTTTACCCCAACAATGTTTTCATTAGTTTCGCTCACTCTCGAAATCAAGCATTTTACAGCAGGTTGGAGCAGCCTGTATCTCAGCACAGGAATAAGGTAGGGAAGAATTCTAAGGATCATTTTGACTGCCTCCAGAAGTTAGATCAGATGGCAAATTGGATTTGGTGCTAGGTCTTTCCCTTTAGGTTTTACCCCAACAATGTTTTCATTAGTTTCGCTCACTCTCGAAATCAAGCATTTTACAGCAGGTTGGAGCAGCCTGTATCTCAGCACAGGAATAAGGTAGGGAAGAATTCTAAGGATCATTTTGACTGCCTCCAGAAGTTAGATCAGATGGCAAATTGGATTTGGTGCTAGGTCTTTCCCTTTAGGTTTTACCCCAACAATGTTTTCATTAGTTTCGCTCACTCTCGAAATCAAGCATTTTACAGCAGGTTGGAGCAGCCTGTATCTCAGCACAGGAATAAGGTAGGGAAGAATTCTAAGGATCATTTTGACTGCCTCCAGAAGTTAGATCAGATGGCAAATTGGATTTGGTGCTAGGTCTTTCCCTTTAGGTTTTACCCCAACAATGTTTTCATTAGTTTCGCTCACTCTCGAAATCAAGCATTTTACAGCAGGTTGGAGCAGCCTGTATCTCAGCACAGGAATAAGGTAGGGAAGAATTCTAAGGCTCATTTTGACTGCCTCCAGAAGTTAGATCAGATGGCAAATTGGATTTGGTGCTAGGTCTTTCCCTTTAGGTTTTACCCCAACAATGTTTTCATTAGTTTCGCTCACTCTCGAAATCAAGCATTTTACAGCAGGTTGGAGCAGCCTGTATCTCAGCACAGGAATAAGGTAGGGAAGAATTCTAAGGCTCATTTTGACTGCCTCCAGAAGTTAGATCAGATGGCAAATTGGATTTGGTGCTAGGTCTTTCCCTTTAGGTTTTACCCCAACAATGTTTTCATTAGTTTCGCTCACTCTCGAAATCAAGCATTTTACAGCAGGTTGGAGCAGCCTGTATCTCAGCACAGGAATAAGGTAGGGAAGAATTCTAAGGATCATTTTGACTGCCTCCAGAAGTTAGATCAGATGGCAAATTGGATTTGGTGCTAGGTCTTTCCCTTTAGGTTTTACCCCAACAATGTTTTCATTAGTTTCGCTCACTCTCGAAATCAAGCATTTTACAGCAGGTTGGAGCAGCCTGTATCTCAGCACAGGAATAAGGTAGGGAAGAATTCTAAGGCTCATTTTGACTGCCTCCAGAAGTTAGATCAGATGGCAAATTGGATTTGGTGCTAGGTCTTTCCCTTTAGGTTTTACCCCAACAATGTTTTCATTAGTTTCGCTCACTCTCGAAATCAAGCATTTTACAGCAGGTTGGAGCAGCCTGTATCTCAGCACAGGAATAAGGTAGGGAAGAATTCTAAGGCTCATTTTGACTGCCTCCAGAAGTTAGATCAGATGGCAAATTGGATTTGGTGCTAGGTCTTTCCCTTTAGGTTTTACCCCAACAATGTTTTCATTAGTTTCGCTCACTCTCGAAATCAAGCATTTTACAGCAGGTTGGAGCAGCCTGTATCTCAGCACAGGAATAAGGTAGGGAAGAATTCTAAGGATCATTTTGACTGCCTCCAGAAGTTAGATCAGATGGCAAATTGGATTTGGTGCTAGGTCTTTCCCTTTAGGTTTTACCCCAACAATGTTTTCATTAGTTTCGCTCACTCTCGAAATCAAGCATTTTACAGCAGGTTGGAGCAGCCTGTATCTCAGCACAGGAATAAGGTAGGGAAGAATTCTAAGGCTCATTTTGACTGCCTCCAGAAGTTAGATCAGATGGCAAATTGGATTTGGTGCTAGGTCTTTCCCTTTAGGTTTTACCCCAACAATGTTTTCATTAGTTTCGCTCACTCTCGAAATCAAGCATTTTACAGCAGGTTGGAGCAGCCTGTATCTCAGCACAGGAATAAGGTAGGGAAGAATTCTAAGGATCATTTTGACTGCCTCCAGAAGTTAGATCAGATGGCAAATTGGATTTGGTGCTAGGTCTTTCCCTTTAGGTTTTACCCCAACAATGTTTTCATTAGTTTCGCTCACTCTCGAAATCAAGCATTTTACAGCAGGTTGGAGCAGCCTGTATCTCAGCACAGGAATAAGGTAGGGAAGAATTCTAAGGCTCATTTTGACTGCCTCCAAAAGTTAGATCAGATGGCAAATTGGATTTGGTGCTAGGTCTTTCTTTAGGTTTTACCCCAACAATGTTTTCATTAGTTTCGCTCACTCTCGAAATCAAGCATTTTACAGCAGGTTGGAGCAGCCTGTATCTCAGCACAGGAATAAGGTAGGGAAGAATTCTAAGGATCATTTTGACTGCCTCCAGAAGTTAGATCAGATGGCAAATTGGATTTGGTGCTAGGTCTTTCCCTTTAGGTTTTACCCCAACAATGTTTTCATTAGTTTCGCTCACTCTCGAAATCAAGCATTTTACAGCAGGTTGGAGCAGCCTGTATCTCAGCACAGGAATAAGGTAGGGAAGAATTCTAAGGATCATTTTGACTGCCTCCAGAAGTTAGATCAGATGGCAAATTGGATTTGGTGCTAGGTCTTTCCCTTTAGGTTTTACCCCAACAATGTTTTCATTAGTTTCGCTCACTCTCGAAATCAAGCATTTTACAGCAGGTTGGAGCAGCCTGTATCTCAGCACAGGAATAAGGTAGGGAAGAATTCAAATACTCATTTTGACTGCCTCCAGAAGTTAGATCAGATGGCAAATTGGATTTGGTGCTAGGTCTTTCCCTTTAGGTTTTACCCCAACAATGTTTTCATTAGTTTCGCTCACTCTCGAAATCAAGCATTTTACAGCAGGTTGGAGCAGCCTGTATCTCAGCACAGGAATAAGGTAGGGAAGAATTCTAAGGATCATTTTGACTGCCTCCAGAAGTTAGATCAGATGGCAAATTGGATTTGGTGCTAGGTCTTTCCCTTTAGGTTTTACCCCAACAATGTTTTCATTAGTTTCGCTCACTCTCGAAATCAAGCATTTTACAGCAGGTTGGAGCAGCCTGTATCTCAGCACAGGAATAAGGTAGGGAAGAATTCAAATACTCATTTTGACTGCCTCCAGAAGTTAGATCAGATGGCAAATTGGATTTGGTGCTAGGTCTTTCCCTTTAGGTTTTACCCCAACAATGTTTTCATTAGTTTCGCTCACTCTTGAAATCAAGCATTTTACAGCAGGTTGGAGCAGCCTGTATCTCAGCACAGGAATAAGGTAGGGAAGAATTCAAATACTCATTTTGACTGCCTCCAGAAGTTAGATCAGATGGCAAATTGGATTTGGTGCTAGGTCTTTCCCTTTAGGTTTTACCCCAACAATGTTTTCATTAGTTTCGCTCACTCTCGAAATCAAGCATTTTACAGCAGGTTGGAGCAGCCTGTATCTCAGCACAGGAATAAGGTAGGGAAGAATTCTAAGGATCATTTTGACTGCCTCCAGAAGTTAGATCAGATGGCAAATTGGATTTGGTGCTAGGTCTTTCCCTTTAGGTTTTACCCCAACAATGTTTTCATTAGTTTCGCTCACTCTCGAAATCAAGCATTTTACAGCAGGTTGGAGCAGCCTGTATCTCAGCACAGGAATAAGGTAGGGAAGAATTCTAAGGATCATTTTGACTGCCTCCAGAAGTTAGATCAGATGGCAAATTGGATTTGGTGCTAGGTCTTTCCCTTTAGGTTTTACCCCAACAATGTTTTCATTAGTTTCGCTCACTCTCGAAATCAAGCATTTTACAGCAGGTTGGAGCAGCCTGTATCTCAGCACAGGAATAAGGTAGGGAAGAATTCTAAGGATCATTTTGACTGCCTCCAGAAGTTAGATCAGATGGCAAATTGGATTTGGTGCTAGGTCTTTCCCTTTAGGTTTTACCCCAACAATGTTTTCATTAGTTTCGCTCACTCTCGAAATCAAGCATTTTACAGCAGGTTGGAGCAGCCTGTATCTCAGCACAGGAATAAGGTAGGGAAGAATTCTAAGGATCATTTTGACTGCCTCCAGAAGTTAGATCAGATGGCAAATTGGATTTGGTGCTAGGTCTTTCCCTTTAGGTTTTACCCCAACAATGTTTTCATTAGTTTCGCTCACTCTCGAAATCAAGCATTTTACAGCAGGTTGGAGCAGCCTGTATCTCAGCACAGGAATAAGGTAGGGAAGAATTCTAAGGATCATTTTGACTGCCTCCAGAAGTTAGATCAGATGGCAAATTGGATTTGGTGCTAGGTCTTTCCCTTTAGGTTTTACCCCAACAATGTTTTCATTAGTTTCGCTCACTCTCGAAAGCAAGCATTTTACAGCAGGTTGGAGCAGCCTGTATCTCAGCACAGGAATAAGGTAGGGAAGAATTCTAAGGATCATTTTGACTGCCTCCAGAAGTTAGATCAGATGGCAAATTGGATTTGGTGCTAGGTCTTTCCCTTTAGGTTTTACCCCAACAATGTTTACATTAGTTTCGCTCACTCTCGAAATCAAGCATTTTACAGCAGGTTGGAGCAGCCTGTATCTCAGCACAGGAATAAGGTAGGGAAGAATTCTAAGGATCATTTTGACTGCCTCCAGAAGTTAGATCAGATGGCAAATTGGATTTGGTGCTAGGTCTTTCCCTTTAGGTTTTACCCCAACAATGTTTTCATTAGTTTCGCTCACTCTCGAAATCAAGCATTTTACAGCAGGTTGGAGCAGCCTGTATCTCAGCACAGGAATAAGGTAGGGAAGAATTCTAAGGATCATTTTGACTGCCTCCAGAAGTTAGATCAGATGGCAAATTGGATTTGGTGCTAGGTCTTTCCCTTTAGGTTTTACCCCAACAATGTTTTCATTAGTTTCGCTCACTCTCGAAATCAAGCATTTTACAGCAGGTTGGAGCAGCCTGTATCTCAGCACAGGAATAAGGTAGGGAAGAATTCTAAGGATCATTTTGACTGCCTCCAGAAGTTAGATCAGATGGCAAATTGGATTTGGTGCTAGGTCTTTCCCTTTAGGTTTTACCCCAACAATGTTTTCATTAGTTTCGCTCACTCTCGAAATCAAGCATTTTACAGCAGGTTGGAGCAGCCTGTATCTCAGCACAGGAATAAGGTAGGGAAGAATTCTAAGGATCATTTTGACTGCCTCCAGAAGTTAGATCAGATGGCAAATTGGATTTGGTGCTAGGTCTTTCCCTTTAGGTTTTACCCCAACAATGTTTTCATTAGTTTCGCTCACTCTCGAAATCAAGCATTTTACAGCAGGTTGGAGCAGCCTGTATCTCAGCACAGGAATAAGGTAGGGAAGAATTCAAATACTCATTTTGACTGCCTCCAGAAGTTAGATCAGATGGCAAATTGGATTTGGTGCTAGGTCTTTCCCTTTAGGTTTTACCCCAACAATGTTTTCATTAGTTTCGCTCACTCTCGAAATCAAGCATTTTACAGCAGGTTGGAGCAGCCTGTATCTCAGCACAGGAATAAGGTAGGGAAGAATTCACATACTCATTTTGACTGCCTCCAGAAGTTAGATGAGATGGCAAATTGTATTTTGTGCTAGGTCTTTCCCTTTAGGTTTTACCCCAACAATGTTTTCATTAGTTTCGCTCACTCTCGAAATCAAGCATTTTACAGCAGGTTGGAGCAGCCTGTATCTCAGCACAGGAATAAGGTAGGGAAGAATTCTAAGGATCATTTTGACTGCCTCCAGAAGTTAGATCAGATGGCAAATTGGATTTGGTGCTAGGTCTTTCCCTTTAGGTTTTACCCCAACAATGTTTTCATTAGTTTCGCTCACTCTCGAAATCAAGCATTTTACAGCAGGTTGGAGCAGCCTGTATCTCAGCACAGGAATAAGGTAGGGAAGAATTCTAAGGATCATTTTGACTGCCTCCAGAAGTTAGATCAGATGGCAAATTGGATTTGGTGCTAGGTCTTTCCCTTTAGGTTTTACCCCAACAATGTTTACATTAGTTTCGCTCACTCTCGAAATCAAGCATTTTACAGCAGGTTGGAGCAGCCTGTATCTCAGCACAGGAATAAGGTAGGGAAGAATTCTAAGGATCATTTTGACTGCCTCCAGAAGTTAGATCAGATGGCAAATTGGATGTGGTGCTAGGTCTTTCCCTTTAGGTTTTACCCCAACAATGTTTTCATTAGTTTCGCTCACTCTCGAAATCAAGCATTTTACAGCAGGTTGGAGCAGCCTGTATCTCAGCACAGGAATAAGGTAGGGAAGAATTCAAATACTCATTTTGACTGCCTCCAGAAGTTAGATCAGATGGCAAATTGGATTTGGTGCTAGGTCTTTCCCTTTAGGTTTTACCCCAACAATGTTTTCATTAGTTTCGCTCACTCTCGAAATCAAGCATTTTACAGCAGGTTGGAGCAGCCTGTATCTCAGCACAGGAATAAGGTAGGGAAGAATTCAAATACTCATTTTGACTGCCTCCAGAAGTTAGATCAGATGGCAAATTGGATTTGGTGCTAGGTCTTTCCCTTTAGGTTTTACCCCAACAATGTTTTCATTAGTTTCGCTCACTCTCGAAATCAAGCATTTTACAGCAGGTTGGAGCAGCCTGTATCTCAGCACAGGAATAAGGTAGGGAAGAATTCTAAGGATCATTTTGACTGCCTCCAGAAGTTAGATCAGATGGCAAATTGGATTTGGTGCTAGGTCTTTCCCTTTAGGTTTTACCCCAACAATGTTTACATTAGTTTCGCTCACTCTCGAAATCAAGCATTTTACAGCAGGTTGGAGCAGCCTGTATCTCAGCACAGGAATAAGGTAGGGAAGAATTCTAAGGATCATTTTGACTGCCTCCAGAAGTTAGATCAGATGGCAAATTGGATTTGGTGCTAGGTCTTTCCCTTTAGGTTTTACCCCAACAATGTTTTCATTAGTTTCGCTCACTCTCGAAATCAAGCATTTTACAGCAGGTTGGAGCAGCCTGTATCTCAGCACAGGAATAAGGTAGGGAAGAATTCAAATACTCATTTTGACTGCCTCCAGAAGTTAGATCAGATGGCAAATTGGATTTGGTGCTAGGTCTTTCCCTTTAGGTTTTACCCCAACAATGTTTTCATTAGTTTCGCTCACTCTCGAAATCAAGCATTTTACAGCAGGTTGGAGCAGCCTGTATCTCAGCACAGGAATAAGGTAGGGAAGAATTCTAAGGATCATTTTGACTGCCTCCAGAAGTTAGATCAGATGGCCAATGGAATTTGGTGCTAGGTCTTTCCCTTTAGGTTTTACCCCAACAATGTTTTCATTAGTTTCGCTCACTCTCGAAATCAAGCATTTTACAGCAGGTTGGAGCAGCCTGTATCTCAGCACAGGAATAAGGTAGGGAAGAATTCTAAGGATCATTTTGACTGCCTCCAGAAGTTAGATCAGATGGCAAATTGGATTTGGTGCTAGGTCTTTCCCTTTAGGTTTTACCCCAACAATGTTTTCATTAGTTTCGCTCACTCTCGAAATCAAGCATTTTACAGCAGGTTGGAGCAGCCTGTATCTCAGCACAGGAATAAGGTAGGGAAGAATTCTAAGGATCATTTTGACTGCCTCCAGAAGTTAGATCAGATGGCAAATTGGATTTGGTGCTAGGTCTTTCCCTTTAGGTTTTACCCCAACAATGTTTTCATTAGTTTCGCTCACTCTCGAAATCAAGCATTTTACAGCAGGTTGGAGCAGCCTGTATCTCAGCACAGGAATAAGGTAGGGAAGAATTCTAAGGATCATTTTGACTGCCTCCAGAAGTTAGATCAGATGGCAAATTGGATTTGGTGCTAGGTCTTTCCCTTTAGGTTTTACCCCAACAATGTTTTCATTAGTTTCGCTCACTCTCGAAAGCAAGCATTTTACAGCAGGTTGGAGCAGCCTGTATCTCAGCACAGGAATAAGGTAGGGAAGAATTCTAAGGATCATTTTGACTGCCTCCAGAAGTTAGATCAGATGGCAAATTGGATTTGGTGCTAGGTCTTTCCCTTTAGGTTTTACCCCAACAATGTTTTCATTAGTTTCGCTCACTCTCGAAATCAAGCATTTTACAGCAGGTTGGAGCAGCCTGTATCTCAGCACAGGAATAAGGTAGGGAAGAATTCTAAGGATCATTTTGACTGCCTCCAGAAGTTAGATCAGATGGCAAATTGGATTTGGTGCTAGGTCTTTCCCTTTAGGTTTTACCCCAACAATGTTTTCATTAGTTTCGCTCACTCTCGAAATCAAGCATTTTACAGCAGGTTGGAGCAGCCTGTATCTCAGCACAGGAATAAGGTAGGGAAGAATTCTAAGGATCATTTTGACTGCCTCCAGAAGTTAGATCAGATGGCAAATTGGATTTGGTGCTAGGTCTTTCCCTTTAGGTTTTACCCCAACAATGTTTTCATTAGTTTCGCTCACTCTCGAAATCAAGCATTTTACAGCAGGTTGGAGCAGCCTGTATCTCAGCACAGGAATAAGGTAGGGAAGAATTCTAAGGATCATTTTGACTGCCTCCAGAAGTTAGATCAGATGGCAAATTGGATTTGGTGCTAGGTCTTTCCCTTTAGGTTTTACCCCAACAATGTTTTCATTAGTTTCGCTCACTCTCGAAATCAAGCATTTTACAGCAGGTTGGAGCAGCCTGTATCTCAGCACAGGAATAAGGTAGGGAAGAATTCTAAGGATCATTTTGACTGCCTCCAGAAGTTAGATCAGATGGCAAATTGGATTTGGTGCTAGGTCTTTCCCTTTAGGTTTTACCCCAACAATGTTTTCATTAGTTTCGCTCACTCTCGAAATCAAGCATTTTACAGCAGGTTGGAGCAGCCTGTATCTCAGCACAGGAATAAGGTAGGGAAGAATTCAAATACTCATTTTGACTGCCTCCAGAAGTTAGATCAGATGGCAAATTGGATGTGGTGCTAGGTCTTTCCCTTTAGGTTTTACCCCAACAATGTTTTCATTAGTTTCGCTCACTCTCGAAATCAAGCATTTTACAGCAGGTTGGAGCAGCCTGTATCTCAGCACAGGAATAAGGTAGGGAAGAATTCTAAGGATCATTTTGACTGCCTCCAGAAGTTAGATCAGATGGCAAATTGGATTTGGTGCTAGGTCTTTCCCTTTAGGTTTTACCCCAACAATGTTTTCATTAGTTTCGCTCACTCTCGAAATCAAGCATTTTACAGCAGGTTGGAGCAGCCTGTATCTCAGCACAGGAATAAGGTAGGGAAGAATTCTAAGGATCATTTTGACTGCCTCCAGAAGTTAGATCAGATGGCAAATTGGATTTGGTGCTAGGTCTTTCCCTTTAGGTTTTACCCCAACAATGTTTTCATTAGTTTCGCTCACTCTCGAAATCAAGCATTTTACAGCAGGTTGGAGCAGCCTGTATCTCAGCACAGGAATAAGGTAGGGAAGAATTCTAATACTCATTTTGACTGCCTCCAGAAGTTAGATCAGATGGCCAATGGAATTTGGTGCTAGGTCTTTCCCTTTAGGTTTTACCCCAACAATGTTTTCATTAGTTTCGCTCACTCTCGAAATCAAGCATTTTACAGCAGGTTGGAGCAGCCTGTATCTCAGCACAGGAATAAGGTAGGGAAGAATTCAAAGGATCATTTTGACTGCCTCCAGAAGTTAGATCAGATGGCAAATTGGATTTGGTGCTAGGTCTTTCCCTTTAGGTTTTACCCCAACAATGTTTTCATTAGTTTCGCTCACTCTCGAAATCAAGCATTTTACAGCAGGTTGGAGCAGCCTGTATCTCAGCACAGGAATAAGGTAGGGAAGAATTCTAAGGATCATTTTGACTGCCTCCAGAAGTTAGATCAGATGGCAAATTGGATTTGGTGCTAGGTCTTTCCCTTTAGGTTTTACCCCAACAATGTTTTCATTAGTTTCGCTCACTCTCGAAATCAAGCATTTTACAGCAGGTTGGAGCAGCCTGTATCTCAGCACAGGAATAAGGTAGGGAAGAATTCTAAGGCTCATTTTGACTGCCTCCAGAAGTTAGATCAGATGGCAAATTGGATTTGGTGCTAGGTCTTTCCCTTTAGGTTTTACCCCAACAATGTTTTCATTAGTTTCGCTCACTCTCGAAATCAAGCATTTTACAGCAGGTTGGAGCAGCCTGTATCTCAGCACAGGAATAAGGTAGGGAAGAATTCTAAGGATCATTTTGACTGCCTCCAGAAGTTAGATCAGATGGCAAATTGGATTTGGTGCTAGGTCTTTCCCTTTAGGTTTTACCCCAACAATGTTTTCATTAGTTTCGCTCACTCTCGAAATCAAGCATTTTACAGCAGGTTGGAGCAGCCTGTATCTCAGCACAGGAATAAGGTAGGGAAGAATTCTAAGGATCATTTTGACTGCCTCCAGAAGTTAGATCAGATGGCCAATGGAATTTGGTGCTAGGTCTTTCCCTTAGGTTTTACCCCAACAATGTTTTCATTAGTTTCGCTCACTCTCGAAATCAAGCATTTTACAGCAGGTTGGAGCAGCCTGTATCTCAGCACAGGAATAAGGTAGGAAGAATTCTAAGGATCATTTTGACTGCCTCCAGAAGTTAGATCAGATGGCAAATTGGATTTGGTGCTAGGTCTTTCCCTTTAGGTTTTACCCCAACAATGTTTTCATTAGTTTCGCTCACTCTCGAAATCAAGCATTTTACAGCAGGTTGGAGCAGCCTGTATCTCAGCACAGGAATAAGGTAGGGAAGAATTCTAAGGATCATTTTGACTGCCTCCAGAAGTTAGATCAGATGGCAAATTGGATTTGGTGCTAGGTCTTTCCCTTTAGGTTTTACCCCCAACAATGTTTTCATTAGTTTCGCTCACTCTCGAAATCAAGCATTTTACAGCAGGTTGGAGCAGCCTGTATCTCAGCACAGGAATAAGGTAGGGAAGAATTCTAAGGATCATTTGGACTGCCTCCAGAAGTTAGATCAGATGGCAAATTGGATTTTGGTGCTAGGTCTTTCCCTTTAGGTTTTACCCCAACAATGTTTTCATTAGTTTCGCTCACTCTCGAAATCAAGCATTTTACAGCAGGTTGGAGCAGCCTGTATCTCAGCACAGGAATAATGTAGGGAAGAATTCAAATACTCATTTTGACTGCCTCCCAGAAGTTAGATCAGATGGCAAATTGGATTTGGTGCTAGGTCTTTCCCTTTAGGTTTTACCCCCAACAATGTTTTCATTAGTTTCGCTCACTCTCGAAATCAAGCATTTTACAGCAGGTTGGAGCAGCCTGTATCTCAGCACAGGAATAAGGTAGGGAAGAATTCAAATACTCATTTTGACTGCCTCCAGAAGTTAGATCAGATGGCAAATTGGATTTGGTGCTAGGTCTTTCCCTTTAGGTTTTACCCCAACAATGTTTTCATTAGTTTCGCTCACTCTCGAAATCAAGCATTTTACAGCAGGTTGGAGCAGCCTGTATCTCAGCACAGGAATAAGGTAGGGAAGAATTCTAAGGATCATTTTGACTGCCTCCAGAAGTTAGATCAGATGGCAAATTGGATTTGGTGCTAGGTCTTTCCCTTTAGGTTTTACCCCAACAATGTTTTCATTAGTTTCGCTCACTCTCGAATCAAGCATTTTACAGCAGGTTGGAGCAGCCTGTATCTCAGCACAGGAATAAGGTAGGGAAGAATTCTAAGGATCATTTTGACTGCCTCCAGAAGTTAGATCAGATGGCAAATTGGATTTGGTGCTAGGTCTTTCCCTTTAGGTTTTACCCCAACAATGTTTTCATTAGTTTCGCTCACTCTCGAAATCAAGCATTTTACAGCAGGTTGGAGCAGCCTGTATCTCAGCACAGGAATAAGGTAGGGAAGAATTCTAAGGATCATTTTGACTGCCTCCAGAAGTTAGATCAGATGGCAAATTGGATTGGTGCTAGGTCTTTCCCTTTAGGTTTTACCCCAACAATGTTTTCATTAGTTTCGCTCACTCTCGAAATCAAGCATTTTACAGCAGGTTGGAGCAGCCTGTATCTCAGCAAAGGAATAAGGTAGGGAAGAATTCAAATACTCATTTTGACTGCCTCCAGAAGTTAGATCAGATGGCAAATTGGATTTGGTGCTAGGTCTTTCCCTTTAGGTTTTACCCCAACAATGTTTTCATTAGTTTCGCTCACTCTCGAAATCAAGCATTTTACAGCAGGTTGGAGCAGCCTGTATCTCAGCACAGGAATAAGGTAGGGAAGAATTCTAAGGATCATTTTGACTGCCTCCAGAAGTTAGATCAGATGGCAAATTGGATTTGGTGCTAGGTCTTTCCCTTTAGGTTTTACCCCAACAATGTTTTCATTAGTTTCGCTCACTCTCGAAATCAAGCATTTTACAGCAGGTTGGAGCAGCCTGTATCTCAGCACAGGAATAAGGTAGGGAAGAATTCTAAGGATCATTTTGACTGCCTCCAGAAGTTAGATCAGATGGCCAATGGGAATTTGGTGCTAGGTCTTTCCCTTTTAGGTTTTACCCCAACAATGTTTTCATTAGTTTCGCTCACTCTCGAAATCAAGCATTTTACAGCAGGTTGGAGCAGCCCTGTATCTCAGCACAGGAATAAGGTAGGGAAGAATTCTAAGGATCATTTTGACTGCCTCCAGAAGTTAGATCAGATGGCAAATTGGATTTGGTGCTAGGTCTTTCCTTTAGGTTTTACCCCAACAATGTTTTCATTAGTTTCGCTCACTCTCGAAATCAAGCATTTTACAGCAGGTTGGAGCAGCCTGTATCTCAGCACAGGAATAAGGTAGGGAAGAATTCTAAGGATCATTTTGACTGCCTCCAGAAGTTAGATCAGATGGCAAATTGGATTTGGTGCTAGGTCTTTCCCTTTAGGTTTTACCCCAACAATGTTTTCATTAGTTTCGCTCACTCTCGAAATCAAGCATTTTACAGCAGGTTGGAGCAGCCTGTATCTCAGCACAGGAATAAGGTAGGGAAGAATTCAAATACTCATTTTGACTGCCTCCAGAAGTTAGATCAGATGGCAAATTGGATTTGGTGCTAGGTCTTTCCCTTTAGGTTTTACCCCAACAATGTTTTCATTAGTTTCGCTCACTCTCGAAATCAAGCATTTTACAGCAGGTTGAGCAGCCTGTATCTCAGCACAGGAATAAGGTAGGGAAGAATTCTAAGGATCATTTTGACTGCCTCCAGATGTTAGATCAGATGGCCAATGGAATTTGGTGCTAGGTCTTTCCCTTTAGGTTTTACCCCAACAATGTTTTCATTAGTTTCCGCTCACTCTCGAAATCAAGCATTTTACAGCAGGTTGGAGCAGCCTGTATCTCAGCACAGGAATAATGTAGGAAGAATTCTAAGGATCATTTTGACTGCCTCCAGAAGTTAGATCAGATGGCAAATTGGATTTGGGTGCTAGGTCTTTCCCTTTAGGTTTTACCCCAACAATGTTTTCATTAGTTTCGCTCACTCTCGAAATCAAGCATTTTACAGCAGGTTGGAGCAGCCTGTATCTCAGCACAGGAATAAGGTAGGGAAGAATTCTAAGGATCATTTTGACTGCCTCCAGAAGTTAGATCAGATGGCAAATTGGATTTGGTGCTAGACCTTTCCGTTTAGGTTTTACCCCAACAATGTTTTCATTAGTTTCGCTCACTCTCGAAATCAAGCATTTTACAGCAGGTTGGAGCAGCCTGTATCTCAGCACAGGAATAAGGTAGGGAAGAATTCAAATACTCATTTTGACTGCCTCCAGAAGTTAGATCAGATGGCAAATGGATTTGGTGCTAGGCCTTTCCCTTTAGGTTTTACCCCAACAATGTTTTCATTAGTTTCGCTCACTCTCGAAATCAAGCATTTTACAGCAGGTTGGAGCAGCCTGTATCTCAGCACAGGAATAAGGTAGGGAAGAATTCAAATACTCATTTTGACTGCCTCCAGAAGTTAGATCAGATGGCCAATGGAATTTGGTGCTAGGTCTTTCCCCTTTAGGTTTTACCCCAACAATGTTTTCATTAGTTTCGCTCACTCTCGAAATCAAGCATTTTACTGCAGGTTGGAGCAGCCTGTATCTCAGCACAGGAATAAGGTAGGGAAGAATTCTAAGGATCATTTTGACTGCCTCCAGAAGTTAGATCAGATGGCAAATTGGATTTGGGTGCTAGGTCTTTCCCTTTAGGTTTTACCCCAACAATGTTTTCATTAGTTTCGCTCACTCTCGAAATCAAGCATTTTACAGCAGGTTGGAGCAGCCTGTATCTCAGCACAGGAATAAGGTAGGGAAGAAATTCTAAGGATCATTTTGACTGCCTCCAGAAGTTAGATCAGATGGCAAATTGGATTTGGTGCTAGGTCTTTCCCTTTAGGTTTTACCCCAACAATGTTTTCCTTAGTTTCGCTCACTCTCGAAATCAAGCATTTTACAGCAGGTTGGAGCAGCCTGTATCTCAGCACAGGAATAAGGTAGGGAAGAATTCTAAGGATCATTTTGACTGCCTCCAGAAGTTAGATCAGATGGCAAATTGGATTTGGTGCTAGGTCTTTCCCTTTAGGTTTTACCCCAACAATGTTTTCATTAGTTTCGCTCACTCCTCGAAATCAAGCATTTTACAGCAGGTTGGAGCAGCCTGTATCTCAGCACAGGAATAAGGTAGGGAAGAATTCTAAGGATCATTTTGACTGCCTCCAGAAGTTAGATCAGATGGCAAATTGGATTTGGTGCTAGGTCTTTCCCTTTAGGTTTTACCCCAACAATGTTTTCATTAGTTTTCGCTCACTCTCGAAATCAAGCATTTTACAGCAGGTTGGAGCAGCCTGTATCTCAGCACAGGAATAAGGTAGGGAAGAATTCTAAGGATCATTTGGACTGCCTCCAGAAGTTAGATCAGATGGCAAATTGGATTTGGTGCTAGGTCTTTCCCTTTAGGTTTTACCCCAACAATGTTTTCATTAGTTTCGCTCACTCTCGAAATCAAGCATTTTACAGCAGGTTGGAGCAGCCTGTATCTCAGCACAGGAATAAGGTAGGGAAGAATTCTAAGGATCATTTTGACTGCCTCCAGAAGTTAGATCAGATGGCAAATTGGATTTGGTGCTAGGTCCTTTCCCTTTAGGTTTTACCCAACAATGTTTTCATTAGTTTCGCTCACTCTCGAAATCAAGCATTTTACAGCAGGTTGGAGCAGCCTGTATCTCAGCACAGGAATAAGGTAGGGAAGAATTCTAAGGATCATTTTGACTGCCTCCAGAAGTTAGATCAGATGGCAATTTGGATTTGGTGCTAGGTCTTTCCCTTTAGGTTTTACCCCAACAATGTTTTCATTAGTTTCGCTCACTCTCGAAATCAAGCATTTTACAGCAGGTTGGAGCAGCCTGTATCTCAGCACAGGAATAAGGTAGGGAAGAATTCTAAGGATCATTTTGACTGCCTCCAGAAGTTAGATCAGATGGCAAATTGGATTTGGAGCTAGGTCTTTCCCTTTAGGTTTTACCCCAACAATGTTTTCATTAGTTTCGCTCACTCTCGAAATCAAGCATTTTACAGCAGGTTGGAGCAGCCTGTATCTCAGCACAGGAATAAGGTAGGGAAGAATTCTAAGGATCATTTTGACTGCCTCCAGAAGTTAGATCAGATGGCAATATTGGATTTGGTGCTAGGTCTTTCCCTTTAGGTTTTACCCCAACAATGTTTTCATTAGTTTCGCTCACTCTCGAAATCAAGCATTTTACAGCAGGTTGGAGCAGCCTGTATCTCAGCACAGGAATAAGGTAGGGAAGAATTCTAAGGATCATTTTGACTGCCTCCAGAAGTTAGATCAGATGGCAAATTGGATTTGGTGCTAGGTCTTTCCCTTTAGGTTTTACCCAACAATGTTTTCATTAGTTTCGCTCACTCTCGAAATCAAGCATTTTACAGCAGGTTGGAGCAGCCTGTATCTCAGCACAGGAATAAGGTAGGGAAGAATTCTAAGGATCATTTTGACTGCCTCCAGAAGTTAGATCAGATGGCAAATTGGATTTGGTGCTAGGTCTTTCCCTTTAGGTTTTACCCCAACAATGTTTTCATTAGTTTTCGCTCACTCCTCGAAATCAAGCATTTTTACAGCAGGTTGGAGCAGCCTGTATCTCAGCACAGGAATAAGGTAGGGAAGAATTCTAAGGATCATTTTGACTGCCTCCAGAAGTTAGATCAGATGGCAAATTGGATTTGGTGCTAGGTCTTTCCCTTTAGGTTTTACCCCAACAATGTTTTCATTAGTTTCGCTCACTCTCGAAATCAAGCATTTTACAGCAGGTTGGAGCAGCCTGTATCTCAGCACAGGAATTAAGGTAGGGAAGAATTCTGAGGATCATTTTGACTGCCTCCAGAAGTTAGATCAGATGGCAAATTGGATTTGGTGCTAGGTCTTTCCCTTTAGGTTTTACCCCAACAATGTTTTCATTAGTTTCGCTCACTCTCGAAATCAAGCATTTTACAGCAGGTTGGAGCAGCCTGTATCTTCAGCACAGGAATAAGGTAGGGAAGAATTCTAAGGATCATTTTGACTGCCTCCAGAAGTTAGATCAGATGGCAAATTGGATTTGGTGCTAGGTCTTTCCCTTTAGGTTTTACCCCAACAATGTTTTCATTAGTTTCGCTCACTCTCGAAATCAAGCATTTTACAGCAGGTTGGAGCAGCCTGTATCTCAGCACAGGAATAAGGTAGGGAAGAATTCTAAGGATCATTTTGACTGCCTCCAGAAGTTAGATCAGATGGCAAATTGGATTTGGTGCTAGGTCTTTCCCTTTAGGTTTTACCCCAACAATGTTTTCATTAGTTTCGCTCACTCTCGAAATCAAGCATTTTACAGCAGGTTGGAGCAGCCTGTATCTCAGCACAGGAATAAGGTAGGGAAGAATTCTAAGGATCATTTTGACTGCCTCCAGAAGTTAGATCAGATGGCAAATTGGATTTGGTGCTAGGTCTTTCCCTTTAGGTTTTACCCCAACAATGTTTTCATTAGTTTCGCTCACTCTCGAAATCAAGCATTTTACAGCAGGTTTGGAGCAGCCTGTATCTCAGCACAGGAATAAGGTAGGGAAGAATTCAAATACTCATTTTGACTGCCTCCAGAAGTTAGATCAGATGGCAAATTGTATTTGGTGCTAGGTCTTTCCCTTTAGGTTTTACCCCCAACAATGTTTTCATTAGTTTCGCTCACTCTTGAAATCAAGCATTTTACAGCAGGTTGGAGCAGCCTGTATCTCAGCACAGGAATAAGGTAGGGAAGAATTCTAAGGATCATTTGGACTGCCTCCAGAAGTTAGATCAGATGGCAAATTGGATTTGGTGCTAGGTCTTTCCCTTTAGGTTTTACCCCAACAATGTTTTCATTAGTTTCGCTCACTCTCGAAATCAAGCATTTTACTGCAGGTTGGAGCAGCCTGTATCTCAGCACAGGAATAAGGTAGGGAAGAATTCAAATACTCATTTTGACTGCCTCCAGAAGTTAGATCAGATGGCAAATTGGATTTGGTGCTAGGTCTTTCCCTTTAGGTTTTTACCCCAACAATGTTTTCATTAGTTTCGCTCACTCTCGAAATCAAGCATTTTACAGCAGGTTGGAGCAGCCCTGTATCTCAGCACAGGAATAAGGTAGGGAGAATTCTAAGGATCATTTGGACTGCCTCCAGAAGTTAGATCAGATGGCAAATTGGATTTGGTGCTAGGTCTTTCCCCTTTAGGTTTTACCCCAACAATGTTTTCATTAGTTTCGCTCACTCTCGAAATCAAGCATTTTACAGCAGGTTGGAGCAGCCTGTATCTCAGCACAGGAATAAGGTAGGGAAGAATTCTAAGGATCATTTTGACTGCCTCCAGAAGTTAGATCAGATGGCAAATTGGATTTGGTGCTAGGTCTTTCCCTTTAGGTTTTACCCCAACAATGTTTTCATTAGTTTCGCTCACTCTCGAAATCAAGCATTTTACAGCAGGTTGGAGCAGCCTGTATCTCAGCACAGGAATAAGGTAGGGAAGAATTCTAATACTCATTTTGACTGCCTCCAGAAGTTAGATCAGATGGCAAATTGGATTTGGTGCTAGGTCTTTCCCTTTAGGTTTTACCCCAACAATGTTTTCATTAGTTTCGCTCACTCTCGAAATCAAGCATTTTACAGCAGGTTGGAGCAGCCTGTATCTCAGCACAGGAATAAGGTAGGGAAGAATTCTAAGGATCATTTTGACTGCCTCCAGAAGTTAGATCAGATGGCAAATTGGATTTGGTGCTAGGTCTTTCCCTTTAGGTTTTACCCCAACAATGTTTTCATTAGTTTCGCTCACTCTCGAAATCAAGCATTTTACAGCAGGTTGGAGCAGCCTGTATCTCAGCACAGGAATAAGGTAGGGAAGAATTCTAAGGATCATTTTGACTGCCTCCAGAAGTTAGATCAGATGGCAAATTGGATTTGGTGCTAGGTCTTTCCCTTTAGGTTTTACCCCAACAATGTTTTCATTAGTTTCGCTCACTCTCGAAATCAAGCATTTACAGCAGGTTGGAGCAGCCTGTATCTCAGCACAGGAATAAGGTAGGGAAGAATTCTAAGGATCATTTTGACTGCCTCCAGAAGTTAGATCAGATGGCAAATTGGATTTGGTGCTAGGTCTTTCCCTTTAGGTTTTACCCCAACAATGTTTTCATTAGTTTCGCTCACTCTCGAAATCAAGCATTTTACAGCAGGTTGGAGCAGCCTGTATCTCAGCACAGGAATAAGGTAGGGAAGAATTCTAAGGATCATTTTGGACTGCCTCCAGAAGTTAGATCAGATGGCAAATTGGATTTGGTGCTAGGTCTTTCCCTTTAGGTTTTACCCCAACAATGGTTTTCATTAGTTTCGCTCACTCTCGAAATCAAGCATTTTACAGCAGGTTGGAGCAGCCTGTATCTCAGCACAGGAATAAGGTAGGGAAGAATTCTAAGGATCATTTTGACTGCCTCCAGAAGTTAGATCAGATGGCAAATTGGATTTGGTGCTAGGTCTTTCCCTTTAGGTTTTACCCCAACAATGTTTTCATTAGTTCGCTCACTCTCGAAATCAAGCATTTTACAGCAGGTTGGAGCAGCCTGTATCTCAGCACAGGAATAAGGTAGGGAAGAATTACTAGGATCATTTTGACTGCCTCCAGAAGTTAGATCAGATGGCAAATTGGATTGGTGCTAGGTCTTTCCCTTTAGGTTTTACCCCAACAATGTTTTCATTAGTTTCGCTCACTCTCGAAATCAAGCATTTTACAGCAGGTTGGAGCAGCCTGTATCTCAGGCCAGGAAATGAAGGTAGGGAAGAATTCTAAGGTCATTTTGACTGCCTCCAGAATTAGATCAGATGGCAAAATTGGATTTGGTGCTAGGTCTTTCCCTTTAGGTTTTACCCTCAACAATGTTTTCATTAGTTCGCCTCTCTCTCGAAATCAGCATTTTACAGCATCAGTTTGGAGCAGCCTGTATCTCAGCCACAGA
>NW_027144375.1:0-38283 GCF_026170545.1 Melanerpes formicivorus | reverse complement strand
AACTTCTGGAGGCAGTCAAAATGAGCATTTGAATTCTTCCCTACCTTATTCCTGTGCTGAGATACAGGCTGCTCCAACCTGCTGTAAAATGCTTGATTTCGAGAGTGAGCGAAACTAATGAAAACATTGTTGGGGTAAAACCTAAAGGGAAAGACCTAGCACCAAATCCAATTTGCCATCTGATCTAACTTCTGGAGGCAGTCAAAATGAGCCTTAGAATTCTTCCCTACCTTATTCCTGTGCTGAGATACAGGCTGCTCCAACCTGCTGTAAAATGCTTGATTTCGAGAGTGAGCGAAACTAATGAAAACATTGTTGGGGTAAAACCTAAAGGGAAAGACCTAGCACCAAATCCAATTTGCCATCTGATCTAACTTCTGGAGGCAGTCAAAATGAGCCTTAGAATTCTTCCCTACCTTATTCCTGTGCTGAGATACAGGCTGCTCCAACCTGCTGTAAAATGCTTGATTTCGAGAGTGAGCGAAACTAATGAAAACATTGTTGGGGTAAAACCTAAAGGAAAAGACCTAGCACCAAATCCAATTTGCCATCTGATCTAACTTCTGGAGGCAGTCAAAATGATCCTTAGAATTCTTCCCTACCTTATTCCTGTGCTGAGATACAGGCTGCTCCAACCTGCTGTAAAATGCTTGATTTCGAGAGTGAGCGAAACTAATGAAAACATTGTTGGGGTAAAACCTAAAGGGAAAGACCTAGCACCAAATCCAATTTGCCATCTGATCTAACTTCTGGAGGCAGTCAAAATGATCCTTAGAATTCTTCCCTACCTTATTCCTGTGCTGAGATACAGGCTGCTCCAACCTGCTGTAAAATGCTTGATTTCGAGAGTGAGCGAAACTAATGAAAACATTGTTGGGGTAAAACCTAAAGGGAAAGACCTAGCACCAAATCCAATTTGCCATCTGATCTAACTTCTGGAGGCAGTCAAAATGAGCCTTAGAATTCTTCCCTACCTTATTCCTGTGCTGAGATACAGGCTGCTCCAACCTGCTGTAAAATGCTTGATTTCGAGAGTGAGCGAAACTAATGAAAACATTGTTGGGGTAAAACCTAAAGGGAAAGACCTAGCACCAAATCCAATTTGCCATCTGATCTAACTTCTGGAGGCAGTCAAAATGAGTATTTGAATTCTTCCCTACCTTATTCCTGTGCTGAGATACAGGCTGCTCCAACCTGCTGTAAAATGCTTGATTTCGAGAGTGAGCGAAACTAATGAAAACATTGTTGGGGTAAAACCTAAAGGGAAAGACCTAGCACCAAATCCAATTTGCCATCTGATCTAACTTCTGGAGGCAGTCAAAATGAGCCTTAGAATTCTTCCCTACCTTATTCCTGTGCTGAGATACAGGCTGCTCCAACCTGCTGTAAAATGCTTGATTTCGAGAGTGAGCGAAACTAATGAAAACATTGTTGGGGTAAAACCTAAAGGGAAAGACCTAGCACCAAATCCAATTTGCCATCTGGTCTAACTTCTGGAGGCAGTCAAAATGAGTATTTGAATTCTTCCCTACCTTATTCCTGTGCTGAGATACAGGCTGCTCCAACCTGCTGTAAAATGCTTGATTTCGAGAGTGAGCGAAACTAATGAAAACATTGTTGGGGTAAAACCTAAAGGGAAAGACCTAGCACCAAATCCAATTTGCCATCTGATCTAACTTCTGGAGGCAGTCAAAATGAGCCTTAGAATTCTTCCCTACCTTATTCCTGTGCTGAGATACAGGCTGCTCCAACCTGCTGTAAAATGCTTGATTTCGAGAGTGAGCGAAACTAATGAAAACATTGTTGGGGTAAAACCTAAAGGGAAAGACCTAGCACCAAATCCAATTTGCCATCTGATCTAACTTCTGGAGGCAGTCAAAATGAGCCTTAGAATTCTTCCCTACCTTATTCCTGTGCTGAGATACAGGCTGCTCCAACCTGCTGTAAAATGCTTGATTTCGAGAGTGAGCGAAACTAATGAAAACATTGTTGGGGTAAAACCTAAAGGGAAAGACCTAGCACCAAATCCAATTTGCCATCTGATCTAACTTCTGGAGGCAGTCAAAATGAGCCTTAGAATTCTTCCCTACCTTATTCCTGTGCTGAGATACAGGCTGCTCCAACCTGCTGTAAAATGCTTGATTTCGAGAGTGAGCAAAACTAATGAAAACATTGTTGGGGTAAAACCTAAAGGGAAAGACCTAGCACCAAATCCAATTTGCCATCTGATCTAACTTCTGGAGGCAGTCAAAATGAGCCTTAGAATTCTTCCCTACCTTATTCCTGTGCTGAGATACAGGCTGCTCCAACCTGCTGTAAAATGCTGGATTTCGAGAGTGAGCGAAACTAATGAAAACATTGTTGGGGTAAAACCTAAAGGGAAAGACCTAGCACCAAATCCAATTTGCCATCTGATCTAACTTCTGGAGGCAGTCAAAATGAGCATTTGAATTCTTCCCTACCTTATTCCTGTGCTGAGATACAGGCTGCTCCAACCTGCTGTAAAATGCTTGATTTCGAGAGTGAGCGAAACTAATGAAAACATTGTTGGGGTAAAACCTAAAGGGAAAGACCTAGCACCAAATCCAATTTGCCATCTGATCTAACTTCTGGAGGCAGTCAAAATGAGCCTTAGAATTCTTCCCTACCTTATTCCTGTGCTGAGATACAGGCTGCTCCAACCTGCTGTAAAATGCTTGATTTCGAGAGTGAGCGAAACTAATGAAAACATTGTTGGGGTAAAACCTAAAGGGAAAGACCTAGCACCAAATCCAATTTGCCATCTGATCTAACTTCTGGAGGCAGTCAAAATGAGCCTTTGAATTCTTCCCTACCTTATTCCTGTGCTGAGATACAGGCTGCTCCAACCTGCTGTAAAATGCTGGATTTCGAGAGTGAGCGAAACTAATGAAAACATTGTTGGGGTAAAACCTAAAGGGAAAGACCTAGCACCAAATCCAATTTGCCATCTGATCTAACTTCTGGAGGCAGTCAAAATGAGCCTTTGAATTCTTCCCTACCTTATTCCTGTGCTGAGATACAGGCTGCTCCAACCTGCTGTAAAATGCTGGATTTCGAGAGTGAGCGAAACTAATGAAAACATTGTTGGGGTAAAACCTAAAGGGAAAGACCTAGCACCAAATCCAATTTGCCATCTGATCTAACTTCTGGAGGCAGTCAAAATGAGCATTTGAATTCTTCCCTACCTTATTCCTGTGCTGAGATACAGGCTGCTCCAACCTGCTGTAAAATGCTTGATTTCGAGAGTGAGCGAAACTAATGAAAACATTGTTGGGGTAAAACCTAAAGGGAAAGACCTAGCACCAAATCCAATTTGCCATCTGATCTAACTTCTGGAGGCAGTCAAAATGAGCATTTGAATTCTTCCCTACCTTATTCCTGTGCTGAGATACAGGCTGCTCCAACCTGCTGTAAAATGCTTGATTTCGAGAGTGAGCGAAACTAATGAAAACATTGTTGGGGTAAAACCTAAAGGGAAAGACCTAGCACCAAATCCAATTTGCCATCTGATCTAACTTCTGGAGGCAGTCAAAATGAGCATTTGAATTCTTCCCTACCTTATTCCTGTGCTGAGATACAGGCTGCTCCAACCTGCTGTAAAATGCTTGATTTCGAGAGTGAGCGAAACTAATGAAAACATTGTTGGGGTAAAACCTAAAGGGAAAGACCTAGCACCAAATCCAATTTGCCATCTGATCTAACTTCTGGAGGCAGTCAAAATGAGCCTTAGAATTCTTCCCTACCTTATTCCTGTGCTGAGATACAGGCTGCTCCAACCTGCTGTAAAATGCTTGATTTCGAGAGTGAGCGAAACTAATGAAAACATTGTTGGGGTAAAACCTAAAGGGAAAGACCTAGCACCAAATCCAATTTGCCATCTGATCTAACTTCTGGAGGCAGTCAAAATGAGCATTTGAATTCTTCCCTACCTTATTCCTGTGCTGAGATACAGGCTGCTCCAACCTGCTGTAAAATGCTTGATTTCGAGAGTGAGCGAAACTAATGAAAACATTGTTGGGGTAAAACCTAAAGGGAAAGACCTAGCACCAAATCCAATTTGCCATCTGATCTAACTTCTGGAGGCAGTCAAAATGAGCATTTGAATTCTTCCCTACCTTATTCCTGTGCTGAGATACAGGCTGCTCCAACCTGCTGTAAAATGCTTGATTTCGAGAGTGAGCGAAACTAATGAAAACATTGTTGGGGTAAAACCTAAAGGGAAAGACCTAGCACCAAATCCAATTTGCCATCTGATCTAACTTCTGGAGGCAGTCAAAATGAGCCTTAGAATTCTTCCCTACCTTATTCCTGTGCTGAGATACAGGCTGCTCCAACCTGCTGTAAAATGCTTGATTTCGAGAGTGAGCGAAACTAATGAAAACATTGTTGGGGTAAAACCTAAAGGGAAAGACCTAGCACCAAATCCAATTTGCCATCTGATCTAACTTCTGGAGGCAGTCAAAATGAGCATTTGAATTCTTCCCTACCTTATTCCTGTGCTGAGATACAGGCTGCTCCAACCTGCTGTAAAATGCTTGATTTCGAGAGTGAGCGAAACTAATGAAAACATTGTTGGGGTAAAACCTAAAGGGAAAGACCTAGCACCAAATCCAATTTGCCATCTGATCTAACTTCTGGAGGCAGTCAAAATGAGCATTAGAATTCTTCCCTACCTTATTCCTGTGCTGAGATACAGGCTGCTCCAACCTGCTGTAAAATGCTTGATTTCGAGAGTGAGCGAAACTAATGAAAACATTGTTGGGGTAAAACCTAAAGGGAAAGACCTAGCACCAAATCCAATTTGCCATCTGATCTAACTTCTGGAGGCAGTCAAAATGATCCTTAGAATTCTTCCCTACCTTATTCCTGTGCTGAGATACAGGCTGCTCCAACCTGCTGTAAAATGCTTGATTTCGAGAGTGAGCGAAACTAATGAAAACATTGTTGGGGTAAAACCTAAAGGGAAAGACCTAGCACCAAATCCAATTTGCCATCTGATCTAACTTCTGGAGGCAGTCAAAATGATCCTTAGAATTCTTCCCTACCTTATTCCTGTGCTGAGATACAGGCTGCTCCAACCTGCTGTAAAATGCTTGATTTCGAGAGTGAGCGAAACTAATGAAAACATTGTTGGGGTAAAACCTAAAGGGAAAGACCTAGCACCAAATCCAATTTGCCATCTGATCTAACTTCTGGAGGCAGTCAAAATGATCCTTAGAATTCTTCCCTACCTTATTCCTGTGCTGAGATACAGGCTGCTCCAACCTGCTGTAAAATGCTTGATTTCGAGAGTGAGCGAAACTAATGAAAACATTGTTGGGGTAAAACCTAAAGGGAAAGACCTAGCACCAAATCCAATTTGCCATCTGATCTAACTTCTGGAGGCAGTCAAAATGAGCCTTAGAATTCTTCCCTACCTTATTCCTGTGCTGAGATACAGGCTGCTCCAACCTGCTGTAAAATGCTTGATTTCGAGAGTGAGCGAAACTAATGAAAACATTGTTGGGGTAAAACCTAAAGGGAAAGACCTAGCACCAAATCCAATTTGCCATCTGATCTAACTTCTGGAGGCAGTCAAAATGAGCCTTAGAATTCTTCCCTACCTTATTCCTGTGCTGAGATACAGGCTGCTCCAACCTGCTGTAAAATGCTTGATTTCGAGAGTGAGCGAAACTAATGAAAACATTGTTGGGGTAAAACCTAAAGGGAAAGACCTAGCACCAAATCCAATTTGCCATCTGATCTAACTTCTGGAGGCAGTCAAAATGATCCTTAGAATTCTTCCCTACCTTATTCCTGTGCTGAGATACAGGCTGCTCCAACCTGCTGTAAAATGCTTGATTTCGAGAGTGAGCGAAACTAATGAAAACATTGTTGGGGTAAAACCTAAAGGGAAAGACCTAGCACCAAATCCAATTTGCCATCTGATCTAACTTCTGGAGGCAGTCAAAATGATCCTTAGAATTCTTCCCTACCTTATTCCTGTGCTGAGATACAGGCTGCTCCAACCTGCTGTAAAATGCTTGATTTCGAGAGTGAGCGAAACTAATGAAAACATTGTTGGGGTAAAACCTAAAGGGAAAGACCTAGCACCAAATCCAATTTGCCATCTGATCTAACTTCTGGAGGCAGTCAAAATGAGCCTTAGAATTCTTCCCTACCTTATTCCTGTGCTGAGATACAGGCTGCTCCAACCTGCTGTAAAATGCTTGATTTCGAGAGTGAGCGAAACTAATGAAAACATTGTTGGGGTAAAACCTAAAGGGAAAGACCTAGCACCAAATCCAATTTGCCATCTGATCTAACTTCTGGAGGCAGTCAAAATGAGCCTTAGAATTCTTCCCTACCTTATTCCTGTGCTGAGATACAGGCTGCTCCAACCTGCTGTAAAATGCTTGATTTCGAGAGTGAGCAAAACTAATGAAAACATTGTTGGGGTAAAACCTAAAGGGAAAGACCTAGCACCAAATCCAATTTGCCATCTGATCTAACTTCTGGAGGCAGTCAAAATGAGCCTTAGAATTCTTCCCTACTTTATTCCTGTGCTGAGATACAGGCTGCTCCAACCTGCTGTAAAATGCTTGATTTCGAGAGTGAGCGAAACTAATGAAAACATTGTTGGGGTAAAACCTAAAGGGAAAGACCTAGCACCAAATCCAATTTGCCATCTGATCTAACTTCTGGAGGCAGTCAAAATGATCCTTAGAATTCTTCCCTACCTTATTCCTGTGCTGAGATACAGGCTGCTCCAACCTGCTGTAAAATGCTTGATTTCGAGAGTGAGCGAAACTAATGAAAACATTGTTGGGGTAAAACCTAAAGGGAAAGACCTAGCACCAAATCCAATTTGCCATCTGATCTAACTTCTGGAGGCAGTCAAAATGAGCCTTAGAATTCTTCCCTACCTTATTCCTGTGCTGAGATACAGGCTGCTCCAACCTGCTGTAAAATGCTTGATTTCGAGAGTGAGCGAAACTAATGAAAACATTGTTGGGGTAAAACCTAAAGGGAAAGACCTAGCACCAAATCCAATTTGCCATCTGATCTAACTTCTGGAGGCAGTCAAAATGAGCCTTTGAATTCTTCCCTACCTTATTCCTGTGCTGAGATACAGGCTGCTCCAACCTGCTGTAAAATGCTTGATTTCGAGAGTGAGCGAAACTAATGAAAACATTGTTGGGGTAAAACCTAAAGGGAAAGACCTAGCACCAAATCCAATTTGCCATCTGATCTAACTTCTGGAGGCAGTCAAAATGATCCTTAGAATTCTTCCCTACCTTATTCCTGTGCTGAGATACAGGCTGCTCCAACCTGCTGTAAAATGCTGGATTTCGAGAGTGAGCGAAACTAATGAAAACATTGTTGGGGTAAAACCTAAAGGGAAAGACCTAGCACCAAATCCAATTTGCCATCTGATCTAACTTCTGGAGGCAGTCAAAATGAGCATTTGAATTCTTCCCTACCTTATTCCTGTGCTGAGATACAGGCTGCTCCAACCTGCTGTAAAATGCTTGATTTCGAGAGTGAGCGAAACTAATGAAAACATTGTTGGGGTAAAACCTAAAGGGAAAGACCTAGCACCAAATCCAATTTGCCATCTGATCTAACTTCTGGAGGCAGTCAAAATGAGCCTTAGAATTCTTCCCTACCTTATTCCTGTGCTGAGATACAGGCTGCTCCAACCTGCTGTAAAATGCTTGATTTCGAGAGTGAGCGAAACTAATGAAAACATTGTTGGGGTAAAACCTAAAGGGAAAGACCTAGCACCAAATCCAATTTGCCATCTGATCTAACTTCTGGAGGCAGTCAAAATGAGCCTTAGAATTCTTCCCTACCTTATTCCTGTGCTGAGATACAGGCTGCTCCAACCTGCTGTAAAATGCTTGATTTCGAGAGTGAGCGAAACTAATGAAAACATTGTTGGGGTAAAACCTAAAGGGAAAGACCTAGCACCAAATCCAATTTGCCATCTGATCTAACTTCTGGAGGCAGTCAAAATGAGCCTTAGAATTCTTCCCTACCTTATTCCTGTGCTGAGATACAGGCTGCTCCAACCTGCTGTAAAATGCTTGATTTCAAGAGTGAGCGAAACTAATGAAAACATTGTTGGGGTAAAACCTAAAGGGAAAGACCTAGCACCAAATCCAATTTGCCATCTGATCTAACTTCTGGAGGCAGTCAAAATGAGCATTTGAATTCTTCCCTACCTTATTCCTGTGCTGAGATACAGGCTGCTCCAACCTGCTGTAAAATGCTTGATTTCGAGAGTGAGCGAAACTAATGAAAACATTGTTGGGGTAAAACCTAAAGGGAAAGACCTAGCACCAAATCCAATTTGCCATCTGATCTAACTTCTGGAGGCCGTCAAAATGATCCTTAGAATTCTTCCCTACCTTATTCCTGTGCTGAGATACAGGCTGCTCCAACCTGCTGTAAAATGCTTGATTTCGAGAGTGAGCGAAACTAATGAAAACATTGTTGGGGTAAAACCTAAAGGAAAAGACCTAGCACCAAATCCAATTTGCCATCTGATCTAACTTCTGGAGGCAGTCAAAATGAGCCTTAGAATTCTTCCCTACCTTATTCCTGTGCTGAGATACAGGCTGCTCCAACCTGCTGTAAAATGCTTGATTTCGAGAGTGAGCGAAACTAATGAAAACATTGTTGGGGTAAAACCTAAAGGGAAAGACCTAGCACCAAATCCAATTTGCCATCTGATCTAACTTCTGGAGGCAGTCAAAATGATCCTTAGAATTCTTCCCTACCTTATTCCTGTGCTGAGATACAATCTGCTCCAACCTGTTGTAAAATGCTTGATTTCGAGAGTGAGCGAAGCTAATGAAAACTTTGTTGGGGTAAAACCTAAAGGGAAAGACCTAGCACCAAATCCAATTTGCCATCTGATCTAACTTCTGGAGGCAGTCAAAATGAGCATTTGAATTCTTCCCTACCTTATTCCTGTGCTGAGATACAGGCTGCTCCAACCTGCTGTAATATGCTTGATTTCGAGAGTGAGCGAAACTAATGAAAACATTGTTGGGGTAAAACCTAAAGGGAAAGACCTAGCACCAAATCCAATTTGCCATCTGATCTAACTTCTGGAGGCAGTCAAAATGAGCATTTGAATTCTTCCCTACCTTATTCCTGTGCTGAGATACAGGCTGCTCCAACCTGCTGTAAAATGCTTGATTTCGAGAGTGAGCGAAACTAATGAAAACATTGTTGGGGTAAAACCTAAAGGGAAAGACCTAGCACCAAATCCAATTTGCCATCTGATCTAACTTCTGGAGGCAGTCAAAATGAGCCTTAGAATTCTTCCCTACCTTATTCCTGTGCTGAGATACAGGCTGCTCCAACCTGCTGTAAAATGCTTGATTTCGAGAGTGAGCGAAACTAATGAAAACATTGTTGGGGTAAAACCTAAAGGGAAAGACCTAGCACCAAATCCAATTTGCCATCTGATCTAACTTCTGGAGGCAGTCAAAATGAGCCTTAGAATTCTTCCCTACCTTATTCCTGTGCTGAGATACAGGCTGCTCCAACCTGCTGTAAAATGCTTGATTTCGAGAGTGAGCGAAACTAATGAAAACATTGTTGGGGTAAAACCTAAAGGGAAAGACCTAGCACCAAATCCAATTTGCCATCTGATCTAACTTCTGGAGGCAGTCAAAATGAGCCTTAGAATTCTTCCCTACCTTATTCCTGTGCTGAGATACAGGCTGCTCCAACCTGCTGTAAAATGCTTGATTTCGAGAGTGAGCGAAACTAATGAAAACATTGTTGGGGTAAAACCTAAAGGGAAAGACCTAGCACCAAATCCAATTTGCCATCTGATCTAACTTCTGGAGGCAGTCAAAATGAGCCTTAGAATTCTTCCCTACCTTATTCCTGTGCTGAGATACAGGCTGCTCCAACCTGCTGTAAAATGCTTGATTTCGAGAGTGAGCGAAACTAATGAAAACATTGTTGGGGTAAAACCTAAAGGGAAAGACCTAGCACCAAATCCAATTTGCCATCTGATCTAACTTCTGGAGGCAGTCAAAATGAGTATTTGAATTCTTCCCTACCTTATTCCTGTGCTGAGATACAGGCTGCTCCAACCTGCTGTAAAATGCTTGATTTCGAGAGTGAGCGAAACTAATGAAAACATTGTTGGGGTAAAACCTAAAGGGAAAGACCTAGCACCAAATCCAATTTGCCATCTGATCTAACTTCTGGAGGCAGTCAAAATGAGCCTTAGAATTCTTCCCTACCTTATTCCTGTGCTGAGATACAGGCTGCTCCAACCTGCTGTAAAATGCTTGATTTCGAGAGTGAGCGAAACTAATGAAAACATTGTTGGGGTAAAACCTAAAGGGAAAGACCTAGCACCAAATCCAATTTGCCATCTGATCTAACTTCTGGAGGCAGTCAAAATGATCCTTAGAATTCTTCCCTACCTTATTCCTGTGCTGAGATACAGGCTGCTCCAACCTGTTGTAAAATGCTTGATTTCGAGAGTGAGCGAAGCTAATGAAAACATTGTTGGGGTAAAACCTAAAGGGAAAGACCTAGCACCAAATCCAATTTGCCATCTGATCTAACTTCTGGAGGCAGTCAAAATGAGCATTTGAATTCTTCCCTACCTTATTCCTGTGCTGAGATACAGGCTGCTCCAACCTGCTGTAAAATGCTTGATTTCGAGAGTGAGCGAAACTAATGAAAACATTGTTGGGGTAAAACCTAAAGGGAAAGACCTAGCACCAAATCCAATTTGCCATCTGATCTAACTTCTGGAGGCAGTCAAAATGAGCCTTAGAATTCTTCCCTACCTTATTCCTGTGCTGAGATACAGGCTGCTCCAACCTGCTGTAAAATGCTTGATTTCGAGAGTGAGCAAAACTAATGAAAACATTGTTGGGGTAAAACCTAAAGGGAAAGACCTAGCACCAAATCCAATTTGCCATCTGATCTAACTTCTGGAGGCAGTCAAAATGAGCCTTAGAATTCTTCCCTACCTTATTCCTGTGCTGAGATACAGGCTGCTCCAACCTGCTGTAAAATGCTTGATTTCGAGAGTGAGCGAAACTAATGAAAACATTGTTGGGGTAAAACCTAAAGGGAAAGACCTAGCACCAAATCCAATTTGCCATCTGATCTAACTTCTGGAGGCAGTCAAAATGAGCCTTAGAATTCTTCCCTACCTTATTCCTGTGCTGAGATACAGGCTGCTCCAACCTGCTGTAAAATGCTTGATTTCGAGAGTGAGCGAAACTAATGAAAACATTGTTGGGGTAAAACCTAAAGGGAAAGACCTAGCACCAAATCCAATTTGCCATCTGATCTAACTTCTGGAGGCAGTCAAAATGATCCTTAGAATTCTTCCCTACCTTATTCCTGTGCTGAGATACAGGCTGCTCCAACCTGCTGTAAAATGCTTGATTTCGAGAGTGAGCGAAACTAATGAAAACATTGTTGGGGTAAAACCTAAAGGGAAAGACCTAGCACCAAATCCAATTTGCCATCTGATCTAACTTCTGGAGGCAGTCAAAATGATCCTTAGAATTCTTCCCTACCTTATTCCTGTGCTGAGATACAGGCTGCTCCAACCTGCTGTAAAATGCTTGATTTCGAGAGTGAGCGAAGCTAATGAAAACATTGTTGGGGTAAAACCTAAAGGGAAAGACCTAGCACCAAATCCAATTTGCCATCTGATCTAACTTCTGGAGGCAGTCAAAATGAGCCTTAGAATTCTTCCCTACCTTATTCCTGTGCTGAGATACAGGCTGCTCCAACCTGCTGTAAAATGCTTGATTTCGAGAGTGAGCGAAACTAATGAAAACATTGTTGGGGTAAAACCTAAAGGGAAAGACCTAGCACCAAATCCAATTTGCCATCTGATCTAACTTCTGGAGGCAGTCAAAATGATCCTTAGAATTCTTCCCTACCTTATTCCTGTGCTGAGATACAGGCTGCTCCAACCTGCTGTAAAATGCTTGATTTCGAGAGTGAGCGAAACTAATGAAAACATTGTTGGGGTAAAACCTAAAGGGAAAGACCTAGCACCAAATCCAATTTGCCATCTGATCTAACTTCTGGAGGCAGTCAAAATGAGCCTTAGAATTCTTCCCTACCTTATTCCTGTGCTGAGATACAGGCTGCTCCAACCTGCTGTAAAATGCTTGATTTCGAGAGTGAGCGAAACTAATGAAAACATTGTTGGGGTAAAACCTAAAGGGAAAGACCTAGCACCAAATCCAATTTGCCATCTGATCTAACTTCTGGAGGCAGTCAAAATGAGCCTTAGAATTCTTCCCTACCTTATTCCTGTGCTGAGATACAGGCTGCTCCAACCTGCTGTAAAATGCTTGATTTCGAGAGTGAGCGAAACTAATGAAAACATTGTTGGGGTAAAACCTAAAGGGAAAGACCTAGCACCAAATCCAATTTGCCATCTGATCTAACTTCTGGAGGCAGTCAAAATGAGCATTTCAATTCTTCCCTACCTTATTCCTGTGCTGAGATACAGGCTGCTCCAACCTGCTGTAAAATGCTTGATTTCGAGAGTGAGCGAAACTAATGAAAACATTGTTGGGGTAAAACCTAAAGGGAAAGACCTAGCACCAAATCCAATTTGCCATCTGATCTAACTTCTGGAGGCAGTCAAAATGAGCCTTAGAATTCTTCCCTACCTTATTCCTGTGCTGAGATACAGGCTGCTCCAACCTGCTGTAAAATGCTTGATTTCGAGAGTGAGCGAAACTAATGAAAACATTGTTGGGGTAAAACCTAAAGGGAAAGACCTAGCACCAAATCCAATTTGCCATCTGATCTAACTTCTGGAGGCAGTCAAAATGAGCCTTAGAATTCTTCCCTACCTTATTCCTGTGCTGAGATACAGGCTGCTCCAACCTGCTGTAAAATGCTTGATTTCGAGAGTGAGCGAAACTAATGAAAACATTGTTGGGGTAAAACCTAAAGGGAAAGACCTAGCACCAAATCCAATTTGCCATCTGATCTAACTTCTGGAGGCAGTCAAAATGAGCCTTAGAATTCTTCCCTACCTTATTCCTGTGCTGAGATACAGGCTGCTCCAACCTGCTGTAAAATGCTTGATTTCGAGAGTGAGCGAAACTAATGAAAACATTGTTGGGGTAAAACCTAAAGGGAAAGACCTAGCACCAAATCCAATTTGCCATCTGATCTAACTTCTGGAGGCAGTCAAAATGATCCTTAGAATTCTTCCCTACCTTATTCCTGTGCTGAGATACAGGCTGCTCCAACCTGCTGTAAAATGCTTGATTTCGAGAGTGAGCGAAACTAATGAAAACATTGTTGGGGTAAAACCTAAAGGGAAAGACCTAGCACCAAATCCAATTTGCCATCTGATCTAACTTCTGGAGGCAGTCAAAATGATCCTTAGAATTCTTCCCTACCTTATTCCTGTGCTGAGATACAGGCTGCTCCAACCTGCTGTAAAATGCTTGATTTCGAGAGTGAGCGAAACTAATGAAAACATTGTTGGGGTAAAACCTAAAGGGAAAGACCTAGCACCAAATCCAATTTGCCATCTGATCTAACTTCTGGAGGCAGTCAAAATGAGCCTTAGAATTCTTCCCTACCTTATTCCTGTGCTGAGATACAGGCTGCTCCAAC
Organism: Melanerpes formicivorus; assembly: GCF_026170545.1. Classification (NCBI taxonomy): domain Eukaryota; kingdom Metazoa; phylum Chordata; class Aves; order Piciformes; family Picidae; genus Melanerpes; species Melanerpes formicivorus. The sequence goes on along the minus strand of NW_027144375.1, from coordinate 24,627 downwards.
CTGCTGTAAAATGCTTGATTTCGAGAGTGAGCGAAACTAATGAAAACATTGTTGGGGTAAAACCTAAAGGGAAAGACCTAGCACCAAATCCAATTTGCCATCTGATCTAACTTCTGGAGGCAGTCAAAATGAGCCTTAGAATTCTTCCCTACCTTATTCCTGTGCTGAGATACAGGCTGCTCCAACCTGCTGTAAAATGCTTGATTTCGAGAGTGAGCGAAACTAATGAAAACATTGTTGGGGTAAAACCTAAAGGGAAAGACCTAGCACCAAATCCAATTTGCCATCTGATCTAACTTCTGGAGGCAGTCAAAATGATCCTTAGAATTCTTCCCTACCTTATTCCTGTGCTGAGATACAGGCTGCTCCAACCTGCTGTAAAATGCTTGATTTCGAGAGTGAGCGAAACTAATGAAAACATTGTTGGGGTAAAACCTAAAGGGAAAGACCTAGCACCAAATCCAATTTGCCATCTGATCTAACTTCTGGAGGCAGTCAAAATGAGCCTTAGAATTCTTCCCTACCTTATTCCTGTGCTGAGATACAGGCTGCTCCAACCTGCTGTAAAATGCTTGATTTCGAGAGTGAGCGAAACTAATGAAAACATTGTTGGGGTAAAACCTAAAGGGAAAGACCTAGCACCAAATCCAATTTGCCATCTGATCTAACTTCTGGAGGCAGTCAAAATGAGCATTTCAATTCTTCCCTACCTTATTCCTGTGCTGAGATACAGGCTGCTCCAACCTGCTGTAAAATGCTTGATTTCGAGAGTGAGCAAAACTAATGAAAACATTGTTGGGGTAAAACCTAAAGGGAAAGACCTAGCACCAAATCCAATTTGCCATCTGATCTAACTTCTGGAGGCAGTCAAAATGAGCCTTAGAATTCTTCCCTACCTTATTCCTGTGCTGAGATACAGGCTGCTCCAACCTGCTGTAAAATGCTTGATTTCGAGAGTGAGCGAAACTAATGAAAACATTGTTGGGGTAAAACCTAAAGGGAAAGACCTAGCACCAAATCCAATTTGCCATCTGATCTAACTTCTGGAGGCAGTCAAAATGAGCCTTAGAATTCTTCCCTACCTTATTCCTGTGCTGAGATACAGGCTGCTCCAACCTGCTGTAAAATGCTTGATTTCGAGAGTGAGCGAAACTAATGAAAACATTGTTGGGGTAAAACCTAAAGGGAAAGACCTAGCACCAAATCCAATTTGCCATCTGATCTAACTTCTGGAGGCAGTCAAAATGAGCCTTAGAATTCTTCCCTACCTTATTCCTGTGCTGAGATACAGGCTGCTCCAACCTGCTGTAAAATGCTTGATTTCGAGAGTGAGCGAAACTAATGAAAACATTGTTGGGGTAAAACCTAAAGGGAAAGACCTAGCACCAAATCCAATTTGCCATCTGATCTAACTTCTGGAGGCAGTCAAAATGATCCTTAGAATTCTTCCCTACCTTATTCCTGTGCTGAGATACAGGCTGCTCCAACCTGCTGTAAAATGCTTGATTTCGAGAGTGAGCGAAACTAATGAAAACATTGTTGGGGTAAAACCTAAAGGGAAAGACCTAGCACCAAATCCAATTTGCCATCTGATCTAACTTCTGGAGGCAGTCAAAATGAGCCTTAGAATTCTTCCCTACCTTATTCCTGTGCTGAGATACAGGCTGCTCCAACCTGCTGTAAAATGCTTGATTTCGAGAGTGAGCGAAACTAATGAAAACATTGTTGGGGTAAAACCTAAAGGGAAAGACCTAGCACCAAATCCAATTTGCCATCTGATCTAACTTCTGGAGGCAGTCAAAATGAGCCTTAGAATTCTTCCCTACCTTATTCCTGTGCTGAGATACAGGCTGCTCCAACCTGCTGTAAAATGCTTGATTTCGAGAGTGAGCGAAACTAATGAAAACATTGTTGGGGTAAAACCTAAAGGGAAAGACCTAGCACCAAATCCAATTTGCCATCTGATCTAACTTCTGGAGGCAGTCAAAATGATCCTTAGAATTCTTCCCTACCTTATTCCTGTGCTGAGATACAGGCTGCTCCAACCTGCTGTAAAATGCTTGATTTCGAGAGTGAGCGAAACTAATGAAAACATTGTTGGGGTAAAACCTAAAGGGAAAGACCTAGCACCAAATCCAATTTGCCATCTGATCTAACTTCTGGAGGCAGTCAAAATGATCCTTAGAATTCTTCCCTACCTTATTCCTGTGCTGAGATACAGGCTGCTCCAACCTGCTGTAAAATGCTTGATTTCGAGAGTGAGCGAAACTAATGAAAACATTGTTGGGGTAAAACCTAAAGGGAAAGACCTAGCACCAAATCCAATTTGCCATCTGATCTAACTTCTGGAGGCAGTCAAAATGAGCCTTAGAATTCTTCCCTACCTTATTCCTGTGCTGAGATACAGGCTGCTCCAACCTGCTGTAAAATGCTTGATTTCGAGAGTGAGCGAAACTAATGAAAACATTGTTGGGGTAAAACCTAAAGGGAAAGACCTAGCACCAAATCCAATTTGCCATCTGATCTAACTTCTGGAGGCAGTCAAAATGATCCTTAGAATTCTTCCCTACCTTATTCCTGTGCTGAGATACAGGCTGCTCCAACCTGCTGTAAAATGCTTGATTTCGAGAGTGAGCGAAGCTAATGAAAACATTGTTGGGGTAAAACCTAAAGGGAAAGACCTAGCACCAAATCCAATTTGCCATCTGATCTAACTTCTGGAGGCAGTCAAAATGAGCCTTAGAATTCTTCCCTACCTTATTCCTGTGCTGAGATACAGGCTGCTCCAACCTGCTGTAAAATGCTTGATTTCGAGAGTGAGCGAAACTAATGAAAACATTGTTGGGGTAAAACCTAAAGGGAAAGACCTAGCACCAAATCCAATTTGCCATCTGATCTAACTTCTGGAGGCAGTCAAAATGATCCTTAGAATTCTTCCCTACCTTATTCCTGTGCTGAGATACAGGCTGCTCCAACCTGCTGTAAAATGCTTGATTTCGAGAGTGAGCGAAACTAATGAAAACATTGTTGGGGTAAAACCTAAAGGGAAAGACCTAGCACCAAATCCAATTTGCCATCTGATCTAACTTCTGGAGGCAGTCAAAATGATCCTTAGAATTCTTCCCTACCTTATTCCTGTGCTGAGATACAGGCTGCTCCAACCTGCTGTAAAATGCTTGATTTTGAGAGTGAGCGAAGCTAATGAAAACATTGTTGGGGTAAAACCTAAAGGGAAAGACCTAGCACCAAATCCAATTTGCCATCTGATCTAACTTCTGGAGGCAGTCAAAATGAGCATTTGAATTCTTCCCTACCTTATTCCTGTGCTGAGATACAGGCTGCTCCAACCTGCTGTAAAATGCTTGATTTCGAGAGTGAGCGAAACTAATGAAAACATTGTTGGGGTAAAACCTAAAGGAAAAGACCTAGCACCAAATCCAATTTGCCATCTGATCTAACTTCTGGAGGCAGTCAAAATGATCCTTAGAATTCTTCCCTACCTTATTCCTGTGCTGAGATACAGGCTGCTCCAACCTGCTGTAAAATGCTTGATTTCGAGAGTGAGCGAAACTAATGAAAACATTGTTGGGGTAAAACCTAAAGGGAAAGACCTAGCACCAAATCCAATTTGCCATCTGATCTAACTTCTGGAGGCAGTCAAAATGAGCCTTAGAATTCTTCCCTACCTTATTCCTGTGCTGAGATACAGGCTGCTCCAACCTGCTGTAAAATGCTTGATTTCGAGAGTGAGCGAAACTAATGAAAACATTGTTGGGGTAAAACCTAAAGGGAAAGACCTAGCACCAAATCCAATTTGCCATCTGATCTAACTTCTGGAGGCAGTCAAAATGAGCCTTAGAATTCTTCCCTACCTTATTCCTGTGCTGAGATACAGGCTGCTCCAACCTGCTGTAAAATGCTTGATTTCGAGAGTGAGCGAAACTAATGAAAACATTGTTGGGGTAAAACCTAAAGGGAAAGACCTAGCACCAAATCCAATTTGCCATCTGATCTAACTTCTGGAGGCAGTCAAAATGAGCCTTAGAATTCTTCCCTACCTTATTCCTGTGCTGAGATACAGGCTGCTCCAACCTGCTGTAAAATGCTTGATTTCGAGAGTGAGCGAAACTAATGAAAACATTGTTGGGGTAAAACCTAAAGGGAAAGACCTAGCACCAAATCCAATTTGCCATCTGATCTAACTTCTGGAGGCAGTCAAAATGATCCTTAGAATTCTTCCCTACCTTATTCCTGTGCTGAGATACAGGCTGCTCCAACCTGCTGTAAAATGCTTGATTTTGAGAGTGAGCGAAGCTAATGAAAACATTGTTGGGGTAAAACCTAAAGGGAAAGACCTAGCACCAAATCCAATTTGCCATCTGATCTAACTTCTGGAGGCAGTCAAAATGAGCATTTGAATTCTTCCCTACCTTATTCCTGTGCTGAGATACAGGCTGCTCCAACCTGCTGTAAAATGCTTGATTTCGAGAGTGAGCGAAACTAATGAAAACATTGTTGGGGTAAAACCTAAAGGAAAAGACCTAGCACCAAATCCAATTTGCCATCTGATCTAACTTCTGGAGGCAGTCAAAATGATCCTTAGAATTCTTCCCTACCTTATTCCTGTGCTGAGATACAGGCTGCTCCAACCTGCTGTAAAATGCTTGATTTCGAGAGTGAGCGAAACTAATGAAAACATTGTTGGGGTAAAACCTAAAGGGAAAGACCTAGCACCAAATCCAATTTGCCATCTGATCTAACTTCTGGAGGCAGTCAAAATGAGCCTTAGAATTCTTCCCTACCTTATTCCTGTGCTGAGATACAGGCTGCTCCAACCTGCTGTAAAATGCTTGATTTCGAGAGTGAGCGAAACTAATGAAAACATTGTTGGGGTAAAACCTAAAGGGAAAGACCTAGCACCAAATCCAATTTGCCATCTGATCTAACTTCTGGAGGCAGTCAAAATGAGCCTTAGAATTCTTCCCTACCTTATTCCTGTGCTGAGATACAGGCTGCTCCAACCTGCTGTAAAATGCTTGATTTCGAGAGTGAGCGAAACTAATGAAAACATTGTTGGGGGTAAAACCTAAAGGGAAAGACCTAGCACCAAATCCAATTTGCCATCTGATCTAACTTCTGGAGGCAGTCAAAATGAGCCTTAGAATTCTTCCCTACCTTATTCCTGTGCTGAGATACAGGCTGCTCCAACCTGCTGTAAAATGCTTGATTTCGAGAGTGAGCGAAACTAATGAAAACATTGTTGGGGTAAAACCTAAAGGGAAAGACCTAGCACCAAATCCAATTTGCCATCTGATCTAACTTCTGGAGGCAGTCAAAATGATCCTTAGAATTCTTCCCTACCTTATTCCTGTGCTGAGATACAGGCTGCTCCAACCTGCTGTAAAATGCTTGATTTCGAGAGTGAGCGAAGCTAATGAAAACATTGTTGGGGTAAAACCTAAAGGGAAAGACCTAGCACCAAATCCAATTTGCCATCTGATCTAACTTCTGGAGGCAGTCAAAATGAGCATTTGAATTCTTCCCTACCTTATTCCTGTGCTGAGATACAGGCTGCTCCAACCTGCTGTAAAATGCTTGATTTCGAGAGTGAGCGAAACTAATGAAAACATTGTTGGGGTAAAACCTAAAGGAAAAGACCTAGCACCAAATCCAATTTGCCATCTGATCTAACTTCTGGAGGCAGTCAAAATGATCCTTAGAATTCTTCCCTACCTTATTCCTGTGCTGAGATACAGGCTGCTCCAACCTGCTGTAAAATGCTTGATTTCGAGAGTGAGCGAAACTAATGAAAACATTGTTGGGGTAAAACCTAAAGGGAAAGACCTAGCACCAAATCCAATTTGCCATCTGATCTAACTTCTGGAGGCAGTCAAAATGATCCTTAGAATTCTTCCCTACCTTATTCCTGTGCTGAGATACAGGCTGCTCCAACCTGCTGTAAAATGCTTGATTTCGAGAGTGAGCGAAACTAATGAAAACATTGTTGGGGTAAAACCTAAAGGGAAAGACCTAGCACCAAATCCAATTTGCCATCTGATCTAACTTCTGGAGGCAGTCAAAATGAGCCTTAGAATTCTTCCCTACCTTATTCCTGTGCTGAGATACAGGCTGCTCCAACCTGCTGTAAAATGCTTGATTTCGAGAGTGAGCGAAACTAATGAAAACATTGTTGGGGTAAAACCTAAAGGGAAAGACCTAGCACCAAATCCAATTTGCCATCTGATCTAACTTCTGGAGGCAGTCAAAATGAGCCTTAGAATTCTTCCCTACCTTATTCCTGTGCTGAGATACAGGCTGCTCCAACCTGCTGTAAAATGCTTGATTTCGAGAGTGAGCGAAACTAATGAAAACATTGTTGGGGTAAAACCTAAAGGGAAAGACCTAGCACCAAATCCAATTTGCCATCTGATCTAACTTCTGGAGGCAGTCAAAATGATCCTTAGAATTCTTCCCTACCTTATTCCTGTGCTGAGATACAGGCTGCTCCAACCTGCTGTAAAATGCTTGATTTCGAGAGTGAGCGAAACTAATGAAAACATTGTTGGGGTAAAACCTAAAGGGAAAGACCTAGCACCAAATCCAATTTGCCATCTGATCTAACTTCTGGAGGCAGTCAAAATGAGCCTTAGAATTCTTCCCTACCTTATTCCTGTGCTGAGATACAGGCTGCTCCAACCTGCTGTAAAATGCTTGATTTCGAGAGTGAGCGAAACTAATGAAAACATTGTTGGGGTAAAACCTAAAGGGAAAGACCTAGCACCAAATCCAATTTGCCATCTGATCTAACTTCTGGAGGCAGTCAAAATGAGCCTTAGAATTCTTCCCTACCTTATTCCTGTGCTGAGATACAGGCTGCTCCAACCTGCTGTAAAATGCTTGATTTCGAGAGTGAGCGAAACTAATGAAAACATTGTTGGGGTAAAACCTAAAGGGAAAGACCTAGCACCAAATCCAATTTGCCATCTGATCTAACTTCTGGAGGCAGTCAAAATGAGCCTTAGAATTCTTCCCTACCTTATTCCTGTGCTGAGATACAGGCTGCTCCAACCTGCTGTAAAATGCTTGATTTCGAGAGTGAGCGAAACTAATGAAAACATTGTTGGGGTAAAACCTAAAGGGAAAGACCTAGCACCAAATCCAATTTGCCATCTGATCTAACTTCTGGAGGCAGTCAAAATGAGCCTTAGAATTCTTCCCTACCTTATTCCTGTGCTGAGATACAGGCTGCTCCAACCTGCTGTAAAATGCTTGATTTCGAGAGTGAGCGAAACTAATGAAAACATTGTTGGGGTAAAACCTAAAGGGAAAGACCTAGCACCAAATCCAATTTGCCATCTGATCTAACTTCTGGAGGCAGTCAAAATGATCCTTAGAATTCTTCCCTACCTTATTCCTGTGCTGAGATACAGGCTGCTCCAACCTGCTGTAAAATGCTTGATTTCGAGAGTGAGCGAAGCTAATGAAAACATTGTTGGGGTAAAACCTAAAGGGAAAGACCTAGCACCAAATCCAATTTGCCATCTGATCTAACTTCTGGAGGCAGTCAAAATGAGCCTTAGAATTCTTCCCTACCTTATTCCTGTGCTGAGATACAGGCTGCTCCAACCTGCTGTAAAATGCTTGATTTCGAGAGTGAGCGAAACTAATGAAAACATTGTTGGGGTAAAACCTAAAGGGAAAGACCTAGCACCAAATCCAATTTGCCATCTGATCTAACTTCTGGAGGCAGTCAAAATGAGCCTTTGAATTCTTCCCTACCTTATTCCTGTGCTGAGATACAGGCTGCTCCAACCTGCTGTAAAATGCTTGATTTCGAGAGTGAGCGAAACTAATGAAAACATTGTTGGGGTAAAACCTAAAGGGAAAGACCTAGCACCAAATCCAATTTGCCATCTGATCTAACTTCTGGAGGCAGTCAAAATGATCCTTAGAATTCTTCCCTACCTTATTCCTGTGCTGAGATACAGGCTGCTCCAACCTGCTGTAAAATGCTTGATTTCGAGAGTGAGCGAAACTAATGAAAACATTGTTGGGGTAAAACCTAAAGGGAAAGACCTAGCACCAAATCCAATTTGCCATCTGATCTAACTTCTGGAGGCAGTCAAAATGAGCCTTAGAATTCTTCCCTACCTTATTCCTGTGCTGAGATACAGGCTGCTCCAACCTGCTGTAAAATGCTTGATTTCGAGAGTGAGCGAAACTAATGAAAACATTGTTGGGGTAAAACCTAAAGGGAAAGACCTAGCACCAAATCCAATTTGCCATCTGATCTAACTTCTGGAGGCAGTCAAAATGATCCTTAGAATTCTTCCCTACCTTATTCCTGTGCTGAGATACAGGCTGCTCCAACCTGCTGTAAAATGCTTGATTTCGAGAGTGAGCGAAACTAATGAAAACATTGTTGGGGTAAAACCTAAAGGGAAAGACCTAGCACCAAATCCAATTTGCCATCTGATCTAACTTCTGGAGGCAGTCAAAATGAGCCTTAGAATTCTTCCCTACCTTATTCCTGTGCTGAGATACAGGCTGCTCCAACCTGCTGTAAAATGCTTGATTTCGAGAGTGAGCGAAACTAATGAAAACATTGTTGGGGGTAAAACCTAAAGGGAAAGACCTAGCACCAAATCCAATTTGCCATCTGATCTAACTTCTGGAGGCAGTCAAAATGAGCCTTTGAATTCTTCCCTACCTTATTCCTGTGCTGAGATACAGGCTGCTCCAACCTGCTGTAAAATGCTTGATTTCGAGAGTGAGCGAAACTAATGAAAAACATTGTTGGGGTAAACCTAAAGGGAAAGACCTAGCACCAAATCCAATTTGCCATCTGATCTAACTTCTGGAGGCAGTCAAAATGAGCCTTAGAATTCTTCCCTACCTTATTCCTGTGCTGAGATACAGGCTGCTCCAACCTGCTGTAAAATGCTTGATTTCGAGAGTGAGCGAAACTAATGAAAACATTGTTGGGGTAAAACCTAAAGGGAAAGACCTAGCACCAAATCCAATTTGCCATCTGATCTAACTTCTGGAGGCAGTCAAAATGAGTATTTGAATTCTTCCCTACCTTATTCCTGTGCTGAGATACAGGCTGCTCCAACCTGCTGTAAAATGCTTGATTTCGAGAGTGAGCGAAACTAATGAAAACATTGTTGGGGTAAAACCTAAAGGGAAAGACCTAGCACCAAATCCAATTTGCCATCTGATCTAACTTCTGGAGGCAGTCAAAATGAGCCTTAGAATTCTTCCCTACCTTATTCCTGTGCTGAGATACAGGCTGCTCCAACCTGCTGTAAAATGCTTGATTTCGAGAGTGAGCGAAACTAATGAAAACATTGTTGGGGTAAAACCTAAAGGGAAAGACCTAGCACCAAATCCAATTTGCCATCTTGATCTAACTTCTGGAGGCAGTCAAATGAGCCTTAGAATTCTTCCCTACCTTATTCCTGTGCTGAGATACAGGCTGCTCCAACCTGCTGTAAAATGCTTGATTTCGAGAGTGAGCGAAACTAATGAAAACATTGTTGGGGTAAAACCTAAAGGGAAAGACCTAGCACCAAATCCAATTTGCCATCTGATCTAACTTCTGGAGGCAGTCAAAATGAGCCTTAGAATTCTTCCCTACCTTATTCCTGTGCTGAGATACAGGCTGCTCCAACCTGCTGTAAAATGCTTGATTTCGAGAGTGAGCGAAACTAATGAAAACATTGTTGGGGTAAAAACCTAAAGGGAAAGACCTAGCACCAAATCCAATTTGCCATCTGATCTAACTTCTGGAGGCAGTCAAAATGATCCTTAGAATTCTTCCCTACCTTATTCCTGTGCTGAGATACAGGCTGCTCCAACCTGCTGTAAAATGCTTGATTTCGAGAGTGAGCGAAACTAATGAAAACATTGTTGGGGTAAAACCTAAAGGGAAAGACCTAGCACCAAATCCAATTTGCCATCTGATCTAACTTCTGGAGGCAGTCAAAATGAGCCTTAGAATTCTTCCCTACCTTATTCCTGTGCTGAGATACAGGCTGCTCCAACCTGCTGTAAAATGCTTGATTTCGAGAGTGAGCGAAACTAATGAAAACATTGTTGGGGTAAAACCTAAAGGGAAAGACCTAGCACCAAATCCAATTTGCCATCTGATCTAACTTCTGGAGGCAGTCAAAATGAGCATTTGAATTCTTCCCTACCTTATTCCTGTGCTGAGATACAGGCTGCTCCAACCTGCTGTAAAAATGCTTGATTTCGAGAGTGAGCGAAACTAATGAAAAACATTGTTGGGGTAAAACCTAAAGGGAAAGACCTAGCACCAAATCCAATTTGCCATCTGATCTAACTTCTGGAGGCAGTCAAAATGATCCTTAGAATTCTTCCCTACCTTATTCCTGTGCTGAGATACAGGCTGCTCCAACCTGCTGTAAAATGCTTGATTTCGAGAGTGAGCGAAACTAATGAAAACATTGTTGGGGTAAAACCTAAAGGGAAAGACCTAGCACCAAATCCAATTTGCCATCTGATCTAACTTCTGGAGGCAGTCAAAATGAGCCTTAGAATTCTTCCCTACCTTATTCCTGTGCTGAGATACAGGCTGCTCCAACCTGCTGTAAAATGCTTGATTTCGAGAGTGAGCGAAACTAATGAAAACATTGTTGGGGTAAAACCTAAAGGGAAAGACGTAGCACCAAATCCAATTTGCCATCTGATCTAACTTCTGGAGGCAGTCAAAATGAGCCTTAGAATTCTTCCCTACCTTATTCCTGTGCTGAGATACAGGCTGCTCAACCTGCTGTAAAATGCTTGATTTCGAGAGTGAGCGAAACTAATGAAAACATTGTTGGGGTAAAACCTAAAGGGAAAGGACCTAGCACCAAATCCAATTTGCCATCTGATCTAACTTCTGGAGGCAGTCAAAATGAGCCTTTGAATTCTTCCCTACCTTATTCCTGTGCTGAGATACAGGCTGCTCCAACCTGCTGTAAAATGCTTGATTTCGAGAGTGAGCGAAACTAATGAAAACATTGTTGGGGTAAAACCTAAAGGGAAAGACCTAGCACCAAATCCAATTTGCCATCTGATCTAACTTCTGGAGGCCGTCAAAATGATCCTTCGAATTCTTCCCTACCTTATTCCTGTGCTGAGATACAGGCTGCTCCAACCTGCTGTAAAATGCTTGATTTCGAGAGTGAGCGAAACTAATGAAAACATTGTTGGGGTAAAACCTAAAGGGAAAGACCTAGCACCAAATCCAATTTGCCATCTGATCTAACTTCTGGAGGCAGTCAAAATGATCCTTAGAATTCTTCCCTACCTTATTCCTGTGCTGAGATACAGGCTGCTCCAACCTGCTGTAAAATGCTTGATTTCGAGAGTGAGCGAAACTAATGAAAACATTGTTGGGGTAAAACCTAAAGGGAAAGACCTAGCACCAAATCCCAATTTGCCATCTGATCTAACTTCTGGAGGCAGTCAAAATGAGCCTTAGAATTCTTCCCTACCTTATTCCTGTGCTGAGATACAGGCTGCTCCAACCTGCTGTAAAATGCTTGATTTCGAGAGTGAGCGAAACTAATGAAAAACATTGTTGGGGTAAAACCTAAAGGGAAAGACCTAGCACCAAATCCAATTTGCCATCTGATCTAACTTCTGGAGGCAGTCAAAATGAGCCTTAGAATTCTTCCCTACCTTATTCCTGTGCTGAGATACAGGCTGCTCCAACCTGCTGTAAAATGCTTGATTTCGAGAGTGAGCGAAACTAATGAAAACATTGTTGGGGTTAAAACCTAAAGGGAAAGACCTAGCACCAAATCCAATTTGCCATCTGATCTAACTTCTGGAGGCAGTCAAAATGAGCCTTAGAATTCTTCCCTACCTTATTCCTGTGCTGAGATACAGGCTGCTCCAACCTGCTGTAAAATGCTTGATTTCGAGAGTGAGCGAAACTAATGAAAACATTGTTGGGGTAAAACCTAAAGGGAAAGACCTAGCACCAAATCCAATTTGCCATCTGATCTAACTTCTGGAGGCAGTCAAAATGATCCTTAGAATTCTTCCCTACCTTATTCCTGTGCTGAGATACAGGCTGCTCCAACCTGCTGTAAAATGCTTGATTTCGAGAGTGAGCGAAACTAATGAAAACATTGTTGGGGTAAAACCTAAAGGGAAAGACCTAGCACCAAATCCAATTTGCCATCTGATCTAACTTCTGGAGGCAGTCAAAATGAGCCTTAGAATTCTTCCCTACCTTATTCCTGTGCTGAGATACAGGCTGCTCCAACCTGCTGTAAAATGCTTGATTTCGAGAGTGAGCGAAACTAATGAAAACATTGTTGGGGTAAAACCTAAAGGGAAAGACCTAGCACCAAATCCAATTTGCCATCTGATCTAACTTCTGGAGGCAGTCAAAATGAGCCTTTTGAATTCTTCCCTACCTTATTCCTGTGCTGAGATACAGGCTGCTCCAACCTGCTGTAAAATGCTTGATTTCGAGAGTGAGCGAAACTAATGAAAACATTGTTGGGGTAAAACCTAAAGGGAAAGACCTAGCACCAAATCCAATTTGCCATCTGATCTAACTTCTGGAGGCCGTCAAAATGATCCTTAGAATTCTTCCCTACCTTATTCCTGTGCTGAGATACAGGCTGCTCCAACCTGCTGTAAAATGCTTGATTTCGAGAGTGAGCGAAACTAATGAAAACATTGTTGGGGTAAAACCTAAAGGGGAAAGACCTAGCACCAAATCCAATTTGCCATCTGATCTAACTTCTGGAGGCAGTCAAAATGATCCTTAGAATTCTTCCCTACCTTATTCCTGTGCTGAGATACAGGCTGCTCCAACCTGCTGTAAAATGCTTGATTTCGAGAGTGAGCGAAACTAATGAAAACATTGTTGGGGTAAAACCTAAAGGGAAAGACCTAGCACCAAATCCAATTTGCCATCTGATCTAACTTCTGGAGGCAGTCAAAATGAGCCTTAGAATTCTTCCCTACCTTATTCCTGTGCTGAGATACAGGCTGCTCCAACCTGCTGTAAAATGCTTGATTTCGAGAGTGAGCGAAACTAATGAAAACATTGTTGGGGTAAAACCTAAAGGGAAAGACCTAGCACCAAATCCAATTTGCCATCTGATCTAACTTCTGGAGGCAGTCAAAATGAGCATTTGAATTCTTCCCTACCTTATTCCTGTGCTGAGATACAGGCTGCTCCAACCTGCTGTAAAATGCTTGATTTCGAGAGTGAGCGAAAACTAATGAAAACATTGTTGGGGTAAAACCTAAAGGGAAAGGACCTAGCACCAAATCCAATTTGCCATCTGATCTAACTTCTGGAGGCAGTCAAAATGATCCTTAGAATTCTTCCCTACCTTATTCCTGTGCTGAGATACAGGCTGCTCCAACCTGCTGTAAAATGCTTGATTTCGAGAGTGAGCGAAACTAATGAAAACATTGTTGGGGTAAAACCTAAAGGGAAAGACCTAGCACCAAATCCAATTTGCCATCTGATCTAACTTCTGGAGGCAGTCAAAATGATCCTTAGAATTCTTCCCTACCTTATTCCTGTGCTGAGATACAGGCTGCTCCAACCTGCTGTAAAATGCTTGATTTCGAGAGTGAGCGAAACTAATGAAAACATTGTTGGGGTAAAACCTAAAGGGAAAGACCTAGCACCAAATCCAATTTGCCATCTGATCTAACTTCTGGAGGCAGTCAAAATGAGCCTTAGAATTCTTCCCTACCTTATTCCTGTGCTGAGATACAGGCTGCTCCAACCTGCTGTAAAATGCTTGATTTCGAGAGTGAGCGAAACTAATGAAAACATTGTTGGGGTAAAACCTAAAGGGAAAGACCTAGCACCAAATCCAATTTGCCATCTGATCTAACTTCTGGAGGCAGTCAAAATGAGCCTTAGAATTCTTCCCTACCTTATTCCTGTGCTGAGATACAGGGCTGCTCCAACCTGCTGTAAAATGCTTGATTTCGAGAGTGAGCGAAACTAATGAAAACATTGTTGGGGTAAAACCTAAAGGGAAAGACCTAGCACCAAATCCAATTTGCCATCTGATCTAACTTCTGGAGGCAGTCAAAATGAGCCTTAGAATTCTTCCCTACCTTATTCCTGTGCTGAGATACAGGCTGCTCCAACCTGCTGTAAAATGCTTGATTTCGAGAGTGAGCGAAACTAATGAAAACATTGTTGGGGTAAAACCTAAAGGGAAAGACCTAGCACCAAATCCAATTTGCCATCTGATCTAACTTCTGGAGGCAGTCAAAATGAGCATTTGAATTCTTCCCCTACCTTATTCCTGTGCTGAGATACAGGCTGCTCCAACCTGCTGTAAAATGCTTGATTTCGAGAGTGAGCGAAAACTAATGAAAACATTGTTGGGGTAAAACCTAAAGGGAAAGACCTAGCACCAAATCCAATTTGCCATCTGATCTAACTTCTGGAGGCAGTCAAAATGAGCCTTAGAATTCTTCCCTACCTTATTCCTGTGCTGAGATACAGGCTGCTCCAACCTGCTGTAAAATGCTTGATTTCGAGAGTGAGCGAAACTAATGAAAACATTGTTGGGGTAAAACCTAAAGGGAAAGACCTAGCACCAGATCCAATTTGCCATCTGATCTAACTTCTGGAGGCAGTCAAAATGAGCCCTTAGAATTCTTCCCTACCTTATTCCTGTGCTGAGATACAGGCTGCTCCAACCTGCTGTAAAATGCTTGATTTCGAGAGTGAGCGAAACTAATGAAAACATTGTTGGGGTAAAACCTAAAGGGAAAGACCTAGCACCAAATCCAATTTGCCATCTGATCTAACTTCTGGAGGCAGTCAAAATGAGCCTTAGAATTCTTCCCTACCTTATTCCTGTGCTGAGATACAGGCTGCTCCAACCTGCTGTAAAATGCTTGATTTCGAGAGTGAGCGAAACTAATGAAAACATTGTTGGGGTAAAAACCTAAAGGGAAAGACCTAGCACCAAATCCAATTTGCCATCTGATCTAACTTCTGGAGGCAGTCAAAATGAGCCTTTGAATTCTTCCCTACCTTATTCCTGTGCTGAGATACAGGCTGCTCCAACCTGCTGTAAAATGCTTGATTTCGAGAGTGAGCGAAACTAATGAAAACATTGTTGGGGTAAAACCTAAAGGGAAAGACCTAGCACCAAATCCAATTTGCCATCTGATCTAACTTCTGGAGGCAGTCAAAATGATCCTTAGAATTCTTCCCTACCTTATTCCTGTGCTGAGATACAGGCTGCTCCAACCTGCTGTAAAATGCTTGATTTCGAGAGTGAGCGAAACTAATGAAAACATTGTTGGGGTAAAACCTAAAGGGAAAGACCTAGCACCAAATCCAATTTGCCATCTGATCTAACTTCTGGAGGCAGTCAAAATGAGCCTTTGAATTCTTCCCTACCTTATTCCTGTGCTGAGATACAGGCTGCTCCAACCTGCTGTAAAATGCTTGATTTCGAGAGTGAGCGAAACTAATGAAAACATTGTTGGGGGTAAAACCTAAAGGGAAAGACCTAGCACCAAATCCAATTTTGCCATCTGATCTAACTTCTGGAGGCAGTCAAAATGAGCCTTAGAATTCTTCCCTACCTTATTCCTGTGCTGAGATACAGGCTGCTCCAACCTGCTGTAAAATGCTTGATTTCGAGAGTGAGCGAAACTAATGAAAACATTGTTGGGGTAAAACCTAAAGGGAAAGACCTAGCACCAAATCCAATTTGCCATCTGATCTAACTTCTGGAGGCAGTCAAAATGAGCCTTAGAATTCTTCCCTACCTTATTCCTGTGCTGAGATACAGGCTGCTCCAACCTGCTGTAAAATGCTTGATTTCGAGAGTGAGCGAAACTAATGAAAACATTGTTGGGGGTAAAACCTAAAGGGAAAGACCTAGCA
This sequence comes from Melanerpes formicivorus, assembly GCF_026170545.1. Taxonomy (NCBI): domain Eukaryota; kingdom Metazoa; phylum Chordata; class Aves; order Piciformes; family Picidae; genus Melanerpes; species Melanerpes formicivorus. Next base: position 8,714 of record NW_027144375.1, on the reverse strand, counting down.
CCAAATCCAATTTGCCATCTGATCTAACTTCTGGAGGCAGTCAAAATGATCCTTAGAATTCTTCCCTACCTTATTCCTGTGCTGAGATACAGGCTGCTCCAACCTGCTGTAAAATGCTTGATTTCGAGAGTGAGCGAAACTAATGAAAAACATTGTTGGGGTAAAACCTAAAGGAAAGACCTAGCACCAAATCCAATTTGCCATCTGATCTAACTTCTGGAGGCAGTCAAAATGAGCCTTAGAATTCTTCCCTACCTTATTCCTGTGCTGAGATACAGGCTGCTCCAACCTGCTGTAAAATGCTTGATTTCGAGAGTGAGCGAAACTAATGAAAACATTGTTGGGGTAAAACCTAAAGGGAAAGACCTAGCACCAAATCCAATTTGCCATCTGATCTAACTTCTGGAGGCAGTCAAAATGAGCATTTGAATTCTTCCCTACCTTATTCCTGTGCTGAGATACAGGCTGCTCCAACCTGCTGTAAAATGCTTGATTTCGAGAGTGAGCGAAACTAATGAAAACATTGTTGGGGTAAAACCTAAAGGGAAAGACCTAGCACCAAATCCAATTTTGCCATCTGATCTAACTTCTGGAGGCCGTCAAAATGATCCTTAGAATTCTTCCCTACCTTATTCCTGTGCTGAGATACAGGCTGCTCCAACCTGCTGTAAAATGCTTGATTTCGAGAGTGAGCGAAACTAATGAAAACATTGTTGGGGTAAAACCTAAAGGGAAAGACCTAGCACCAAATCCAATTTGCCATCTGATCTAACTTCTGGAGGCAGTCAAAATGATCCTTAGAATTCTTCCCTACCTTATTCCTGTGCTGAGATACAGGCTGCTCCAACCTGCTTGTAAAATGCTTGATTTCGAGAGTGAGCGAAACTAATGAAAACATTGTTGGGGTAAAACCTAAAGGGAAAGACCTAGCACCAAATCCAATTTGCCATCTGATCTAACTTCTGGAGGCAGTCAAAATGAGCCTTAGAATTCTTCCCTACCTTATTCCTGTGCTGAGATACAGGCTGCTCCAACCTGCTGTTAAAATGCTTGATTTCGAGAGTGAGCGAAACTAATGAAAACATTGTTGGGGTAAAACCTAAAGGGAAAGACCTAGCACCAAATCCAATTTGCCATCTGATCTAACTTCTGGAGGCAGTCAAAATGAGCCTTAGAATTCTTCCCCTACCTTATTCCTGTGCTGAGATACAGGCTGCTCCAACCTGCTGTAAAATGCTTGATTTCCAGAGTGAGCGAAACTAATGAAAACATTGTTGGGGTAAAACCTAAAGGGAAAGACCTAGCACCAAATCCAATTTGCCATCTGATCTAACTTCTGGAGGCAGTCAAAATGAGCCTTAGAATTCTTCCCTACCTTATTCCTGTGCTGAGATACAGGCTGCTCCAACCTGCTGTAAAATGCTTGATTTCGAGAGTGAGCGAAACTAATGAAAACATTGTTGGGGTAAAACCTAAAGGGAAAGACCTAGCACCAAATCCAATTTGCCATCTGATCTAACTTCTGGAGGCAGTCAAAATGAGCCTTAGAATTCTTCCCTACCTTATTCCTGTGCTGAGATACAGGCTGCTCCAACCTGCTGTAAAATGCTTGATTTCGAGAGTGAGCGAAACTAATGAAAAACATTGTTGGGGTAAAACCTAAAGGGAAAGACCTAGCACCAAATCCAATTTGCCATCTGATCTAACTTCTGGAGGCAGTCAAAATGATCCTTAGAATTCTTCCCTACCTTATTCCTGTGCTGAGATACAGGCTGCTCCAACCTGCTGTAAAATGCTTGATTTCGAGAGTGAGCGAAACTAATGAAAACATTGTTGGGGTAAAACCTAAAGGGAAAGACCTAGCACCAAATCCAATTTGCCATCTGATCTAACTTCTGGAGGCAGTCAAAATGATCCTTAGAATTCTTCCCTACCTTATTCCTGTGCTGAGATACAGGCTGCTCCAACCTGCTGTAAAATGCTTGATTTCGAGAGTGAGCGAAACTAATGAAAACATTGTTGGGGTAAAACCTAAAGGGAAAGACCTAGCACCAAATCCAATTTGCCATCTGATCTAACTTCTGGAGGCAGTCAAAATGAGCCTTTGAATTCTTCCCTACCTTATTCCTGTGCTGAGATACAGGCTGCTCCAACCTGCTGTAAAATGCTTGATTTCGAGAGTGAGCGAAACTAATGAAAACATTGTTGGGGTAAAACCTAAAGGGAAAGACCCTAGCACCAAATCCAATTTGCCATCTGATCTAACTTCTGGAGGCAGTCAAAATGAGCCTTAGAATTCTTCCCTACCTTATTCCAGTGCTGAGATACAGGCTGCTCCAACCTGCTGTAAAATGCTTGATTTCGAGAGTGAGCGAAACTAATGAAAACATTGTTGGGGGTAAAACCTAAAGGGAAAGACCTAGCACCAAATCCAATTTGCCATCTGATCTAACTTCTGGAGGCAGTCAAAATGATCCTTAGAATTCTTCCCTACCTTATTCCTGTGCTGAGATACAGGCTGCTCCAACCTGCTGTAAAATGCTTGATTTCGAGAGTGAGCGAAACTAATGAAAACATTGTTGGGGTAAAACCTAAAGGGAAAGACCTAGCACCAAATCCAATTTGCCATCTGATCTAACTTCTGGAGGCAGTCAAAATGATCCTTAGAATTCTTCCCTACCTTATTCCTGTGCTGAGATACAGGCTGCTCCAACCTGCTGTAAAATGCTTGATTTCGAGAGTGAGCGAAACTAATGAAAACATTGCTGGGGTAAAACCTAAAGGGAAAGACCTAGCACCAAATCCAATTTGCCATCTGATCTAACTTCTGGGAGGCAGTCAAAATGATCCTTAGAATTCTTCCCTACCTTATTCCTGTGCTGAGATACAGGCTGCTCCAACCTGCTGTAAAATGCTTGATTTCGAGAGTGAGGCGAAACTAATGAAAACATTGTTGGGTGTAAAACCTAAAGGGAAAGACCTAGCACCAAATCCAATTTTGCCATCTGATCTAACTTCTGGAGGCAGTCAAAATGAGCATTTGAATTCTTCCCTACCTTATTCCTGTGCTGAGATACAGGCTGCTCCAACCTGCTGTAAAATGCTTGATTTCGAGAGTGAGCGAAACTAATGAAAACATTGTTGGGGTAAAACCTAAAGGGAAAGACCTAGCACGCAAATCCAATTTGCCATCTGATCTAACTTCTGGAGGCAGTCAAAATGATCCTTAGAATTCTTCCCTACCTTATTCCTGTGCTGAGATACAGGCTGCTCCAACCTGCTGTAAAATGCTTGATTTCGAGAGTGAGCGAAACTAATGAAAACATTGTTGGGGTAAAACCTAAAGGGAAAGACCTAGCACCAAATCCAATTTGCCATCTGATCTAACTTCTGGAGGCAGTCAAAATGAGCATTTGAATTCTTCCCTACCTTATTCCTCTGCTGAGATACAGGCTGCTCCAACCTGCTGTAAAATGCTTGATTTCGAGAGTGAGCGAAACTAATGAAAACATTGTTGGGGTAAAACCTAAAGGGAAAGACCTAGCACCAAATCCAATTTGCCATCTGATCTAACTTCTGGAGGCAGTCAAAATGAGCCTTAGAATTCTTCCCTACCTTATTCCTGTGCTGAGATACAGGCTGCTCCAACCTGCTGTAAAATGCTTGATTTCGAGAGTGAGCGAAACTAATGAAAACATTGTTGGGGTAAAACCTAAAGGGAAAGACCTAGCACCAAATCAAATTTGCCATCTGATCTAACTTCTGGAGGCAGTCAAAATGATCCTTAGAATTCTTCCCTACCTTATTCCTGTGCTGAGATACAGGCTGCTCCAACCTGCTGTAAAATGCTTGATTTCGAGAGTGAGCGAAACTAATGAAAACATTGTTGGGGGTAAAACCTAAAGGGAAAGACCTAGCACCAAATCCAATTTGCCATCTGATCTAACTTCTGGAGGCAGTCAAAATGAGCCTTAGAATTCTTCCCTACCTTATTCCTGTGCTGAGATACAGGCTGCTCCAACCTGCTGTAAAATGCTTGATTTCGAGAGTGAGCGAAACTAATGAAAACATTGTTGGGGTAAAACCTAAAGGGAAAGACCTAGCACCAAATCCAATTTGCCATCTGATCTAACTTCTGGAGGCAGTCAAAATGAGCCTTAGAAATTCTTCCCTACCTTATTCCTGTGCTGAGATACAGGCTGCTCCAACCTGCTGTAAAATGCTTGATTTCGAGAGTGAGCGAAACTAATGAAAACATTGTTGGGGTAAAACCTAAAGGGAAAGACCTAGCACCAAATCCAATTTGCCATCTGATCTAACTTCTGGAGGCAGTCAAAATGAGCCTTAGAATTCTTCCCTACCTTATTCCTGTGCTGAGATACAGGCTGCTCCAACCTGCTGTAAAATGCTTGATTTCGAGAGTGAGCGAAACTAATGAAAATATTGTTGGGGTAAAACCTAAAGGGAAAGACCTAGCACCAAATCCAATTTGCCATCTGATCTAACTTCTGGAGGCAGTCAAAATGAGCCTTAGAATTCTTCCCTACCTTATTCCTGTGCTGAGATACAGGCTGCTCCAACCTGCTGTAAAATGCTTGATTTCGAGAGTGAGCGAAACTAATGAAAACATTGTTGGGGTAAAACCTAAAGGGAAAGACCTAGCACCAAATCCAATTTGCCATCTGATCTAACTTCTGGAGGCAGTCAAAATGAGCATTAGAATTCTTCCCTACCTTATTCCTGTGCTGAGATACAGGCTGCTCCAACCTGCTGTAAAATGCTTGATTTCGAGGTGAGCGAAACTAATGAAAACATTGTTGGGGTAAAACCTAAAGGGAAAGACCTAGCACCAAATCCAATTTGCCATCTGATCTAACTTCTGGAGGCAGTCAAAATGAGCCTTAGAATTCTTCCCTACCTTATTCCTGTGCTGAGATACAGGCTGCTCCAACCTGCTGTAAAATGCTTGATTTCGAGGAGTGAGCGAAACTAATGAAAACATTGTTGGGGTAAAACCTAAAGGGAAAGACCTAGCACCAAATCCAATTTGCCATCTGATCTAACTTCTGGAGGCAGTCAAAATGAGCATTTGAATTCTTCCCTACCTTATTCCTGTGCTGAGATACAGGCTGCTCCAACCTGCTGTAAAATGCTTGATTTCAAGAGTGAGCGAAACTAATGAAAACATTGTTGGGGTAAAACCTAAAGGGAAAGACCTAGCACCAAATCCAATTTGCCATCTGATCTAACTTCTGGAGGCCGTCAAAATGATCCTCAGAATTCTTCCCTACCTTATTCCTGTGCTGAGATACAGGTCTGCTCCAACCTGCTGTAAAATGCTTGATTTCGAGAGTGAGCGAAACTAATGAAAACATTGTTGGGGTAAAACCTAAAGGGAAAGACCTAGCACCAAATCCAATTTGCCATCTGATCTAACTTCTGGAGGCAGTCAAAATGAGCCTTAGAATTCTTCCCTACCTTATTCCTGTGCTGAGATACAGGCTGCTCCAACCTGCTGTAAAATGCTTGATTTCGAGAGTGAGCGAAACTAATGAAAACATTGTTGGGGTAAAACCTAAAGGGAAAGACCTAGCACCAAATCCAATTTGCCATCTGATCTAACTTCTGGAGGCAGTCAAAATGAGCCTTAGAATTCTTCCCTACCTTATTCCTGTGCTGAGATACAGGCTGCTCCAACCTGCTGTAAAATGCTTGATTTCGAGAGTGAGCGAAACTAATGAAAACATTGTTGGGGTAAAACCTAAAGGGAAAGACCTAGCACCAAATCCAATTTGCCATCTGATCTAACTTCTGGAGGCAGTCAAAATGAGCATTTGAATTCTTCCCTACCTTATTCCTGTGCTGAGATACAGGCTGCTCCAACCTGCTGTAAAATGCTTGATTTCGAGAGTGAGCGAAACTAATGAAAACATTGTTGGGGTAAAACCTAAAGGGAAAGACCTAGCACCAAATCCAATTTGCCATCTGATCTAACTTCTGGAGGCAGTCAAAATGAGCCTTAGAATTCTTCCCTACCTTATTCCTGTGCTGAGATACAGGCTGCTCCAACCTGCTGTAAAATGCTTGATTTCGAGAGTGAGCGAAACTAATGAAAACATTGTTGGGGTAAAACCTAAAGGGAAAGACCTAGCACCAAATCCAATTTGCCATCTGATTCTAACTTCTGGAGGCAGTCAAAATGAGCCTTAGAATTCTTCCCTACCTTATTCCTGTGCTGAGATACAGGCTGCTCCAACCTGCTGTAAAATGCTTGATTTCGAGAGTGAGCAAAACTAATGAAAACATTGTTGGGGGTAAAACCGAAAAGGGAAAGACCTAGCACCAAATCCAATTGCCATCTGATCTAACTTCTGGAGGCAGTCAAAATGATCCTTAGAATTCTTCCCTACCTTATTCCTGTGCTGAGATACAGGCTGCTCCAACCTGCTGTAAAATGCTTGATTTCGAGAGTGAGCGAAACTAATGAAAACATTGTTGGGGTAAAACCTAAAGGGAAAGACCTAGCACCAAATCCAATTTGCCATCTGATCTAACTTCTGGAGGCAGTCAAAATGAGCATTTCAATTCTTCCCTACCTTATTCCTGTGCTGAGATACAGGCTGCTCCAACCTGCTGTAAAATGCTTGATTTCGAGAGTGAGCGAAACTAATGAAAACATTGTTGGGGTAAAACCTAAAGGGAAAGACCTAGCACCAATTCCAATTTGCCATCTGATCTAACTTCTGGAGGCAGTCAAAATGAGCCTTAGAATTCTTCCCTACCTTATTCCTGTGCTGAGATACAGGCTGCTCCAACCTGCTGTAAAATGCTTGATTTCGAGAGTGAGCGAAACTAATGAAAACATTGTTGGGGTAAAACCTAAAGGGAAAGACCTAGCACCAAATCCAATTTGCCATCTGATCTAACTTCTGGAGGCAGTCAAAATGATCCTTAGAATTCTTCCCTACCTTATTCCTGTGCTGAGATACAGGCTGCTCCAACCTGCTGTAAAATGCTTGATTTCGAGAGTGAGCGAAACTAATGAAAACATTGTTGGGGTAAAACCTAAAGGGAAAGACCTAGCACCAAATCCAATTTGCCATCTGATCTAACTTCTGGAGGCAGTCAAAATGATCCTTAGAATTCTTCCCTACCTTATTCCTGTGCTGAGATACAGGCTGCTCCAACCTGCTGTAAAATGCTTGATTTCGAGAGTGAGCGAAACTAATGAAAACATTGTTGGGGTAAAACCTAAAGGGAAAGACCTAGCACCAAATCCAATTTGCCATCTGATCTAACTTCTGGAGGCAGTCAAAATGAGCCTTAGAATTCTTCCTACCTTATTCCTGTGCTGAGATACAGGCTGCTCCAACCTGCTGTAAAATGCTTGATTTCGAGAGTGAGCGAAACTAATGAAAACATTGTTGGGGTAAAACCTAAAGGGAAAGACCTAGCACCAAATCCAATTTGCCATCTGATCTAACTTCTGGAGGCAGTGAAAATGAGCATTAGAATTCTTCCCTACCTTATTCCTGTGCTGAGATACAGGCTGCTCCAACCTGCTGTAAAATGCTTGATTTTCGAGAGTGAGCGAAACTAATGAAAACATTGTTGGGGTAAAACCTAAAGGGAAAGACCTAGCACCAAATCCAATTTGCCATCTGATCTAACTTCTGGAGGCAGTCAAAATGAGCCTTAGAATTCTTCCCTACCTTATTCCTGTGCTGAGATACAGGCTGCTCCAACCTGCTGTAAAATGCTTGATTTCGAGAGTGAGCGAAACTAATGAAAACATTGTTGGGGTAAAACCTAAAGGGAAAGACCTAGCACCAAATCCAATTTGCCATCTGATCTAACTTCTGGAGGCAGTCAAAATGATCCTTAGAATTCTTCCCTACCTTATTCCTGTGCTGAGATACAGGCTGCTCCAACCTGCTGTAAAATGCTTGATTTCGAGAGTGAGCGAAACTAATGAAAACATTGTTGGGGTAAAACCTAAAGGGAAAGACCTAGCACCAAATCCAATTTGCCATCTGATCTAACTTCTGGAGGCAGTCAAAATGATCCTTTGAATTCTTCCCTACCTTATTCCTGTGCTGAGATACAGGCTGCTCCAACCTGCTGTAAAATGCTTGATTTCGAGAGTGAGCGAAACTAATGAAAACATTGTTGGGGTAAAACCTAAAGGGAAAGACCTAGCACCAAATCCAATTTGCCATCTGATCTAACTTCTGGAGGCAGTCAAAATGATCCTTAGAATTCTTCCCTACCTTATTCCTGTGCTGAGATACAGGCTGCTCCAACCTGCTGTAAAATGCTTGATTTCGAGAGTGAGCGAAACTAATGAAAACATTGTTGGGGTAAAACCTAAAGGGAAAGACCTAGCACCAAATCCAATTTGCCATCTGATCTAACTTCTGGAGGCAGTCAAAATGATCCTTAGAATTCTTCCCTACCTTATTCCTGTGCTGAGATACAGGCTGCTCCAACCTGCTGTAAAATGCTTGATTTCGAGAGGTGAGCGAAACTAATGAAAACATTGTTGGGGTAAAACCTAAAGGGAAAGACCTAGCACCAAATCCAATTTGCCATCTGATCTAACTTCTGGAGGCAGTCAAAATGATCCTTAGAATTCTTCCCCTACCTTATTCCTGTGCTGAGATACAGGCTGCTCCAACCTGCTGTAAAATGCTTGATTTCGAGAGTGAGCGAAA
>NW_027144374.1:0-38287 GCF_026170545.1 Melanerpes formicivorus | reverse complement strand
CCCCACCGGGGGGGGGTGGGGCGCACCCCGGGGGCGCGGCCCGGGGGGGGGGTGTGGCCAAAGGGCGTGCGGTGGGAGGGGCTTTTTCAACGCCCCCCCCCCTCCCATCACTCAGCTGAGCATCGCCAGGCTCGGAGGCGGCCTGCGGCTCCGCACCCTGAGGTGGGGGGGGGGGGGGGGGAGGGGAAAAATAGGGGTGGGGGCGGGGATCGTTGCGGGGGGGGGGGGATGGGGGATCGATGAGGGGGAGGTTAATGAGGGGAGGGGGCTGCTCAGTGAGGGGGGGGGTGGATAAAAAGGGCTGGGGGGAGGGAGGAGGAGGAGGAGGAGGGGGGGGAAAGAAAAAGGGCTGGGGGTGGGCCCGGGGAGGATGATTTGGGGGGGGGGGGGGGGCGCTGTTAATTGGGGGGGGGGGGAGGGGTGTTAATTGGGGCGGGGGGACGACCCCCATAATTGTGTCCTTCCCCGGGTTTATTTTAGGGGGGGGGTGGGGGGGCAGGATCCAGGCCTGATTCAATTGGGGGGAGGGGGGGGAGAGGAACCCCGGGGTTGAGGGGAGGGGAGGGGGGCAGCGATCCACTCCCTCCACCCCCCCCATTTAAATGGGGAGGGGCAACACCCCCCTCCCCCCAGCCCTTAATTATCAATATTCACCTAAATCGGGGGCTGGGGGGGGGGAAGATCTTAATTGGGGTCTTTGGGGGGGGGGAACGGACCCATTTTAGGGGGGGGGTCTTAAGCAGGGGGTTCGGGGAGGCAAAATACAGCCCCAGATTTGGGGGGGGGGGCGCCCTAAATTGGGGGGGGGGGCGCCCTAAATTGGGGGGGGGGGGCGCCCTAAATTGGGGGTGGGGCTTGTTGGGGGGGAGGGGTTGGACCGATTTGAGATACTGGGGGGGGTAAATTTGGGGGGGGGGCGCATATTGAGGGGGGGTCCCCCCGCTATCCATCTCCCTTTGTCTCCCCTCCGCTTATTTTGGGGGGGGGGGAAGGTTTTGCCTCATTTCTCCCCCCCCCGGGGAGCTCCGAGTTGGGATTTTTTGGGGGGGGGGCTATCGGGGAGGGGTCCCCCCTGATGGTTTTTGGGGTGCTGCCCCCCCCGCAGATGAAGGGTGACCCCCCCCGTGAGCAGCACCATGAGCGTGGGGCAGGCTCGGAAGTTGGTAGAGCAGCTGAAGATTGAGGCCAGCACCGGAAGGATCAAGGTGGGGAGGGGGGCGCGGGGGTGGGGGGGGTTCGCGGGGGGGGGGGGGGGTCGGGGGGAGCACCCCTTTTTTTGGGGGGGGGAGGGTGATATCTACTTCTCCCCCTCCCGGAGGTCAGGAGGGGAATGGAGGGAGGGGGAAGGATGGAGAGGGAGGAGGGGGTCGGGTTTTGGGGGGGGGGGTCGGGGTTGGGGGGGGGCACTTGAGGGGATCAATTATGGGGGGGTCGTTTGGGGAGGGGGGGTCATTTGGGGAGGGGTCGTTTGGGGGGGGGTCACTTGAAGGGATCAATTCGGGGGGGGGGGGGTGTTCCCGGGGATGTTAATTTGGGGGCGGTCGTTTTGGGGGGGGGAGGTCTTTGGGGGGGGCTACTTGAGGGGATCAATTCGGGGAGGGGTCCCGGGGGTGTTAATTTGGGGGGGTCGTTTTGGAGGGGATGGTTTTGGGGGGGGGGTTCATTTGGGGAGGGGTTATTTGGGGGGGGCTACTTGAGGGGATCAATTTCGGGGGGGCTCCTGGGGGGGGGTCGTTTGAGGGGGGTCACTCGGAGGGGGTCATTTGGGGAGGGGTCTTTGGGGAGGGCTACTTGAGGGTATCAATTTAGGGGGGTCGTTTGGGGAGGTCGTTTTCGGGGGGGGTTCGCTCGGGAGGGGTCATTTGGGGAGGGGTCGTTTGGGGGGGCTACTTGAGGGGATCAATTTGGGGGGGGTTCCCGGGGGGGGGTCGCTTTGAAGGGGTCGTATTGGGGGGGTCATTTGGGGAGGGGTCGTTTGGGGGGGGCCTACTTGAGGGGATCAATTTGGAGGGGTCGTTTTGGGGGGGGTCGTATTGGGGGGGTCATTTGGGAGGGGTCGTTTGGGGGGGACACTTGAGGGGATCAATTTAGGGGGGTCGTTTTCGGGGGGGGTCACTCTGGAGTGGGATCATTTGGGGAGGGGTCGTTTGGGGGGGGGCTACTTGAGGGGATCAATTTGGGGAGGGTCCCGGGTGGGTCTCTTTGGGGAGGGTCTCTTTGGGGGGTCATTTGAGGAGGGGTCTTTGGGGGGGGCTACTTGAGGGGATCAATTTGGAGGGGGTCGTTTGGGGGGGTCGTTTTTTGGGGGGGTCTTTTGGGGGGGTCCGTTTCGGGAGGGTCACTCTGGAGTGGGATCATTTGAGGAGGGGTCTTTGGGGGGGCTACTTGAGGGGATCAATTTAGGGGGGGTCGTTTGGGGAGGTCGTTTTCGGGGGGGTCACTCGGGAGGGGTCATTTGGGGAGGGGTCTTTGGGGGGGCTACTTGAGGGGATCAATTTGGGGAGGGTCCCGGGAGGGTCTCTTTGGGGAGGGTCTCTTTGGGGGGGTCGTATTGGGGGGTCATTTGAGGAGGGGTCTTTGGGGGGGGCTACTTGAGGGGATCAATTTGGAGGGGTCGTTTTGGGGGGGGTCGTTTTGGGGGGGTCTTTTGGGGGGGTCCGTTTCGGGAGGGTCACTCTGGAGTGGGATCATTTGGGGAGGGGTCTTTGGGGGGGCTACTTGAGGGGATCAATTTCGGGGGGGTCGTTTGGGGAGGTCGTTTTCGGGGGGGTCACTCGGAGGGGGTCATTTGGGGAGGGGTCTTGGGGGGCTACTTGAGGGGATCAATTTGGGGAGGGTCCCGGGTGGGTCTCTTTGGGGAGGGTCTCTTTGGGGGGGTCATTTGAGGAGGGGTCTTTGGGGGGGGCTACTTGAGGGGATCAATTTGAGTGGGGTTCCTGGGGGGGGTCGTTTGAGGGGGGTCACTCGGAGGGGGTCATTTGGGGAGGGGTCTTTGGGGGGACACACTTGAGGGGATCAATTTGGGGGGTGTCCCGTGTGGGTCTCTTTGGGGAGGGTCTCTTTGGGGGGGTCATTTGAGGAGGGGTCTTTGGGGGGGGCTACTTGAGGTATCAATTTGGGGGGGTCGTTTGGGGGGTCGTTTTCGGGGGGGTCATTCGGGATGGGGTCATTTGGGGAGGGGTCTTGGGGGGGGCCACTTGAGGGGATCCATTTGGGGGGGTTGCTGGGGGGGGTCGCTTTAGGGGGGTGAATTGGGGGGAGCCATTTGAGGGGGGCTGGTTTTGGGGGGCGGGGATTTGAGGGGATCGGTTTGGGGGGTCCCTTGGAGGGGGTCTCTTGGGGGGGGTCGCTGTAGGGGAGGGGTCAGGGGGTGCCACTTGGGGGGGGTCAATGGGGGGTGGCGGGCGTCTCTGGGTGGGGTTGGATCATGGGGGTCATTTCCACGCCTGGATTGGGGGCGAGGGTGCCCCACTTTGGGGCTGGGAGGGGCTTAATTAATTGGGGGAGGGGTCTCTTAATTGGGGGAGGGGTCTCTTAATTGGGGGAGGGGTCTCTTAATTAGGGGAGGGGTCTCTTAATTGGGGGGGGGGCCCTTAATTGGGGGAGGGAGGGGAGCAGCTCCTTGAGTGGATTCCCTTCAGCTCCAGCAGTTTCCCTCAGCCTCGATGGAGGTCTCCTGACTTTGGGGCTGGGTTAATTAATTGAGGAAGGGGTTAATGAATTGGGATGGGGTTAATTAATTGGGGAGGGGCTAATTAATTTGGGGAAGGGGTCCCTTAATTAGGGGAGGGGTCTCTTAATTAGGCAGGGTCCCTTAATTGGGGGAGGGAGGGGAGCAGCTCCTCGAGTGGATTCCCTTCAGCTCCATCAGCTTCCCTCGACCCTGGGAGAGGTCTCCTGACTTCGGGATTGGGATCATTTAATTGGGGGAAGGGTTAATTAATTTGGGATGGGTTAATTAATTGGGGGAGGTGGGCTCTTAATTGGGAAGGGGTCTCTTAATTAGGCAGGGTTCCTTAATTGGGGGAGGGAGGGAGGGGAGCAGCTCTTGGAGTGGATTCCTTTCAACTCCAGCAGCTTCCCTCGACCCTGGGAGAGGTCTCCTGACTTCGGGGCTGGTTAATTAATTGGGGGAGGGGTTAATTAATTGGAGGAGAGATTAATTAATTGGTAAAGGGTCTCTTCATTAAGCAGGGTTCCTTAATTGGGGGAGGGAGGGAGGGGAGCAGCTCTTGGAGTGGATTCCCTTCAACTCCAGCAGCTTCCCTCGACCCTGGGAGAGGTCTCCTGACTTCGGGACTGGGTTAATAATTGAGGGAGGGGTTAATTAATTTGGGATGTGGCTAATTAATTGGGGGAAGTGTCTCTTAATTGGGGAGGGGTCTCTTAATTGGGAAGGGGTCTCTTAAATGGGGAGGGTCCCTTAATTGGGGGGAGGAGGGGAGCAGCTCTTGGAGTGGATTCCCTTCAACTCCAGCAGCTTCCCTCGACCCTGGGAGAGGGCTCCTGACTTCGGGGCTGGGTTAATTAATTGAGGGAAGAGTTAATTAATTTGGGATGGGGTTAATTAATTGGGGGAAGGGTCTCTTAATTGGGTAGGGGGTCTCTTAATTAGGCAGGGTCCCTTAATTGGGGGAGAGAGAGGAGCAGCTCGTTGAGTGGATTCAGTTCATCTCCAGCAGCTTCCCTCAGCCTCGATGGAGGTGTCCTGACTTTGGGGCTGGGTTAATTAATTGAGGAAGGGGTTAATGAATTTGGGATGGGGGTTAATTAATTGGGGGAGGGGCTAATTAATTTGGGGAAGGGGTCTCTTAATTGGGAAGGGGTCTCTTAATTGGGGAGGGTCCCTTAATTGGGGGAGGGAGAGGAGCAGCTCGTTGAGTGGATTCAGTTCATCTCCAGCAGCTTCCCTCGACCCAGGGAGAGGTCTCCTGACTTCGGGCTGGGTTAATTAATTGAGGGAGGGGTTAATTAATTTGGGATAGGGGTAATTAATTGGGGGAGAGGTCTCTTAATTGAGGAGGGGTCTCTTAATTGGGAAGGGGTCTCTTCATTAGGCAGGGTCCCTTAACTGGGGGAGGGAGGGGAGCAGCTCCTTGAGTGGATTCCCTTCAGCTCCAGCAGTTTCCCTCAGCCTCGATGGAGGGTCTCCTGACTTTGGGGCTGGGTTAATTAATTGAGGAAGGAGTTAATGAATTTGGGATGGGGTTAATTAATTGGGGAGGGGCTAATTAATTTGGGGAAGGGGTCTCTTAATTGGGAAGGGGTCTCTTAATTAAGCAGGGTTCCTTAATTGGGGGAGGGAGGGGAGCAGCTCTTGGAGTGGATTCCCTTCAGCTCGAGCAGCTTCCCTCGACCCTGGGAGAGGTCTCCTGACTTCGGGGCTGGGGTTAATTAATTGAGGGAAGAGTTAATTAATTGGGATGGGGTTAATTAATTGGGGGGAAGGGTCTCTTAATTGAGGAGGGGTCTCTTAATTGGGAAGAGTCCCTTAATTGGGGGAGAGAGGGGAGCAGCTCCTTGAGTGAATTCCCTTCAGCTCCAGCAGCTTCCCTCAGCCTCCATGGAGGTCTCCTGACTTCGGGGCTGGGTTAATTAATTGAGGGAGGGGTTAATTAATTTGGGATGGGGGTAATTAATTGGGGGAGGGGTCTCTTAATTGGGAAGGGGTCCCCTTAATTGGGGGAGGGTCCCAATTTGGGGGAGGGAGGAGAGCAGCTCTTGGAGTGGCTTCAGTTCAGCTCCAGCAGCTTCCTTCAGCCCTGCGGGAGGTCTTCTGACTTCGGGTCTGGATTAATTAATGGGGGTGGGGGGCGCTAATTAATTGGGAGTTGTAATTAGTTGGGGGAGGGGTCCCTTAATTGGGGGAGGGGTCCCTTAATTGGGGGAGGGGTCCCTTAATTGGGGGAGGGAGGGCATCAGCTCTTGGAGGGGATTCCCTTCAGCTCCAGCAGCTTCCCTCGACCCTGGGAGAGGTCTCCTGAATTCGGGGCTGGGTTAATTAATTGAGGGAAAAGTTAATTAATTTGGGATGGGGTAATTAATTGGGGGAAGGGTCTCTTAATTGGGTAGGGGGTCTCTTAATTAGGCCAGGGTCCCTTAATTGGGGGAGGGAGGGGAGCAACTCTTGGAGTGGATTCCCTTCAGCTCCAGCAGCTCCCCTCAGCCTCGATGGAGGTCTCCTGTCTTCGGGGCTGGGTTAATTAATTGAGGAAGGGGTTAATTAATTGGGGGAGGGGTCCTCTTAATTGAGGAGGGGTCTCTTAATTGGGAAGGGGTATCTTAATTGGGGAGGGTTCCTTAATTGGGGGAGGGAGGGGAGCAGCTCTTGGAGTGGATTCCCTTCAGCTTGAGCAGCTTCCCTCGACCCTGGGAAAGGTCTCCTGACTTCGGGGCTGGGTTAATTAATTGAGGGAGGGGTTAATTAATTTGGGATGGGGCTAATTAATTGGGGGAGGGGTCTCTTAATTGGGAAAGGGTATCTTTATTGGGGAGGGTCCCTTAATTGTGGAGGGGAGGGGAGCAGCTCCTTGAGTGGATTCCCTTCAGCTCCAGCAGCTTCCCTCAGCCTCGATGGAGGTCTCCTGACTTCGGGGCTGGGTTAATTAATTGAGGAAGGGGGTTAATTAACTTGGGATGGGTTTAATTAATTGGGGAAGGGGCTAATTAATTTGGGGAGGGGGGTCTCTTAATTGGAAAGGGGTCTCGTAATTAGAGAGGGTCCCTTAATTGGAGGAGGGAGAGGAGCAGCTCGTTGAGTGGATTCAGTTCTCCAGCAGCTTCCCTCGACCCTGGGAGAGGTCTCCTGACTTCGGGGATGGGTTAATTAATTGAGGGAGGGGTTAATTAATTTGGATTGGGGTTAATTAATTGGGGGAAGGGTCTCTTAATTGAGGATGGGTCTCTTAATTGGGAAGGGGGTCCTCTTAATTAGAGAGGGTCCCTTAATTGGGGGGGGGAGAGGAGCAGCTCGTTGAGTGGATTCAGTTCTCCTCCAGCAGCTTCCCTCCACCCGGGAGAGGTCTCCTGACTTCGGGGCTGGGTTAATTAATTGAGGGAGGGGTTAATTAATTTGGGATGGGGCTACTTAATTGGGGGAAGTGTCTCTTAATTGAGGATGGGTCTCTTAATTGGGAAGGGGTCTCTTAAATGGGGAGGGTCCCTTAATTGGGGGAGGGAGAGGAGCAGCTCGTTGAGTGGATTCAGTTCACCTCCAGCAGCTTCCCTCGACCCTGGGAGAGGTCTCCTGACTTCGGGGCTGGGTTAATTAATTGGGGGAGGGGTTAATTAATTTGGGATGGGGTTAATTAATTGGGGGAAGGGTCTCTCAATTGGGAAGGGGGTCTCTTAATTGGGGAGGGTCCCTTAATTGGGGGAGGGAGGGGGAGCATCTCTTTGAGTGGCTTCAGTTCAGCTGCAGCAGCTTCCTTCAACCTTAGGGAGGTCTCCTGACTTCGGGGCTGGGTTAATTAATTCGGGGTGTGTGTTAATTAATCGGGGGAGGGGTTAATTAATTAGGGGAGGGGTTAATTAATTGGGGGAAGGGGTCTCTCTTGCCCCAGGTGTCGAAGGCAGCCGCGGACCTGCTGTCGTACTGCGATGCCCACGCCTGCGAGGATCCTCTCATCACCCCGGTGCCCACCTCCGAGAACCCCTTCCGGGAGAAGAAGTTTTTCTGTGCCCTCCTTTGAAGCCCCCCGCCCCCAAATTTGAGGAGGGGGCTACAAGGTGGTGTCCCTAAAGTTACCCAGGGGGGTAACCCCCTCCCGCTCCCTCCCCCAAAATCTGGGTGGGGGGTCCCCCAAAACGAACGGAGAAGGGAGGAGGAGTCGACCCCAGCCCCAAAGTGTGCTCCAGGATGATGTGGAAGGAGGTGGCTCCCACCCTCCCCATCCCACCCCCCCTCCCCAATTAGGGCCGGCCCCCCACCCCCCTTAATTAAGGACCCTGCCCCTAATTAAGGACCCCCCTAGCTAATTTGGAGTCCTCTTCGTAATTAGGGACCCTCCCCATGATTAAATTAGGAGGGGTCACCCCCAATTGCAGCCCCCTCCCCCCCGAGAAGCCTCACAGAGACCAATAAACTGAGCACAGCACTGGGAGTGGAGGTGAGGGTGGTTAATTAGGGGGGGTAATTAATTAAGGGGGGGTTAAGTGGGGGGGATTAATTGGGGGGTTAATTGGGGGGAATTGGAGGGGTTAAATGGGAGGGGAATTAATTGGGGAGGGGTTAATTGGGGAGGGGTTAATTGGGGGGTAATTGAATGGGGGGATGGTTAATTGGGGGAATTAATGGAGGGTTAATTTGGGGGGTAATTAATGGAGAAAGTTAATTGGGGAAGATAATTGAGGGGATAATTGGGGAAGATTAATTGGGGGTTAATTGGAGAGGACTAATTGAGAAGGCAATTAATTAGGAGGGGTTAATTGGGGGTAATGAATGGGGATGGTTAATTGGGGGAATTAATGGGGGGGTTAATTTGGTGGTAATGAATGGAGGCAGTTAATTGGGGAAGATAATTAATCGAGGGGTTAATTGGGAAGAAATTAATTGGGGGTTAATTGGGGGGGGTTAATTGAGAAGGCAATTAGGGAGGGGTTAATTGGGGGGGTAATGAATGGGGATGGTTAATTGGGGGAGTTAATGGGGGGGTTAATCTGGGGGTAATGAATGGAGGGAGTTAATTGGGGAAGATAATTAATTGAGAAGGTTAATTGGGAAGAATTAATTGGGGGTTAATTGGAGGGGGTTAAATGAGAAGGCAATTAATTAGGGAGGGGTTAATTGGGGGTAATGAAGGGGGTGGTTAATTGGGGGGGTAATTAATTAGGGGGAATTAAGGGGGGTGAGTTGATTGGGGGGGTTAATTAGAGGTGATTGGTCTGGGGTAATTAATTAGGGACGATAAATGGGGTTAATGAGTGGGTGGGGTTAATGAGTGGGGGTTAATGAGTGTGGGGTGTAAATGAGTGGGGCTTAATGAGTGGGGGGGCTTAAAGGGGGTGTGATAAGTGGGGGGTGGGTAATTAATGAGGGTTAATTAACTAAGGGCAGTCCCTTAGGCACTGAGTGGCATCAGGGCTAATGGGGGGCGGGGGGGAGTGTTAATTAACGAGGGGGGAGGCGTTAATTTAGGGGCCCTCCTGAAGCCCCATGAGACCTCCCCTCCTGAGCCATCATGGCGGCGCCCACAGCGGCTTCAGCCGGGCGCAGCCGCGGTGCCTGCGCGCTGCGCCCGCCGCCGCCTCCAGCCGGCGTTGCCCTCTCCCAAGATGGCGGCGCCCCGCACGGCTTCAGCTGGGCGCCGCCATGTTGTCGGAGCATGCGCGTCGCCCTTCCGGCCACCCCAAAATGGCGGCGCGCTTTGCCGGCGCCCTGCCCGCCCACTAACCTGCCCGCCCACTAACCGGCGGCGGGGGAAGAGCCGGCGGCTCGCAGGGATATGGCGGGGGTTGGGCGTAGGAAAAGGGCCGGCACCGGGAGTCGCTCCGATGCTGGGGGGCACGGCGGCCTCCCCGGGTGTGCCGCCGAGATGGCGGCGGGGGGCACCGCGCGCACTGCGGCCGTGGCCACCGGGCCCGTGGGACTCTCGGAGCCTCTCACCTTGCGCCCCACTACCAGGCTCAAGCCTCTAGCCCCATAACTACCAGGCCCAGGCCCCATGGCCCACGGCTGGGCCTCAGGCTCCGTAGTATCAGACCCGACCCCCCTGCTCCAAACCCTCCCTCCAGCCCCAGCCCGCTCCCTCGGGCCCCGCCCCCCGCGCACTGTCATTGGCCGAGGCGCGCTGCTGGGGGCGGGGCCTCCCCGCGCGGTGGCGAGGGGCGGGGCCGGGCGGCGGGGAGGGAGGCTGTGCCCGGGGCGCCGGAAGCGCTTCCGGCGGGGCGGGAGCTGACCCGGAAGCGCTGCGCGGGGCGGGGCTGCGGCGGACGATGGCGGCGGAGGAGCCTCAGCAGAAGCCGGAGCCGCTCAGCGCGGACGCAGATGGTACCCCGCGGGCCCCCCCTCCACCCTCTTCCCCCGCGACCCCCGGCCCAAACCCAGGGGCCTGCAGCCGCCCGCGGGAGCCCTGGGCCGGGACCCTCCCGGTGGGGGCCCAGGACCCCCCCCCCCGGCTCCCCTAGGGCCTTCCCAACTCCCCTAGGAACCCTCGGCCCCCCACAACCCCCCCAGGGCCTCCACAACCTCTCTCCCCCCGGCCCCCAGTACCACTCGGACCCTCCCCAGTACCTACCAATAGCCCCCCAGTGCCCCCCCGAGCCCCCCTAGAGCTCTTCCACAGCCTCCCAGTGCTGCCCAGTGCCATCCAGAGCCCCCCCAGGTACCCCCAGAGTCCTTCCACAGCCTCCCAGTGCTGCCCAGTACCATCCAGAGCCCTTCCAGTGCCCTTCTGAGCCCCCCCAGTACTGCCCAGTGCTGTCCAGAGCCCTCCTGAGCCCCCCCCCCAGAGCCCTTCCACAGCCTCCCAGTGCTGCCCAGTACCATCCAGAGCCCTTCCAGTGCCCTTCTGAGCCCCCCCAGTACTGCCCAGTGCTGTCCAGAGCCCTCCTGAGCCCCCCCCCAGAGCCCTTCCACAGCCTCCCAGTGCTGCCCAGTACCATCCAGTGCCCCTCCCAGTAACCCCCAGGGCCCCCCAGAGTCCTTCTCAGTACCCCCCAGCATCTCTCAGTAGTCCCCAGAGCCCCCCCAGAGTCTTTCCACAGCCTCCCAGTACCATCCAGAGCCCCTCCCAGTACCCCCCCAGTGCCCCTCTGAGCCCCCCCAGTGCCCCCAGTACCATCCAGAGCCCCTCTCAGTAACCCCTAGTGTGCCCCCCAGTGCTGCCCAGTGCCGTCCAGAGCCCCCGAGTGCCACTCCAGTGCCCCCCCCCGGCACCCCCAGAGTCCTTCCACAGCCTCCCAGCGCTGCCCAGTGCCATCCAGAGCCCTTCCCAGTACCCCCCAGTGCTCCTCTGAGCCCCCCAGTGCCCAATCCTGGCCCCCCAGTGCTGCCCAGTACCATCCAGAGCCCCTCCCAGTACCCCCCCTGAGCCCCTCTGAGCACCCCCAGGCCGCTCAGTGCTGCCCAGTACCATCCAGAGCCCTTCCCAGTACCCCCAGTGCCCTTCTGAGCCCCTCCTCAGCCCCCCAGGCACCCCCAGAGTCTTTCCAGAGCCCCTTCCAGTACTCCCCAGCGCCCCCCCGAGCCCCTCCAGTGCCTCCCAGAGTCCTTCCACAGCCTCCCAGTGCTGACCAGTACCATCCAGAGCCCCTCCCAGTACCCCCAGTGCCCCTGTGAGCCCCTCCAGAGCCCCCCCCCAGTGCACCCCCAGAGTCCTTTTCAGTCTCCCAGTACTGCCCAGGGCCCCCCCAGGCACCCCCAGAGTCCTTCCACAGCCTCCCAGTGCTGCCCAGTGCCATCCAGAGCCCCCCAGTGCCCCCCCCGACCTCCCCCAGAGTCCTTCCACAGCCTCCCAGTGCTGCCCAGTACCCCCCAGTGACCCCCCCAGGCCCCCCAGTACTGCCCAGTACCATCCAGAGCACCCCAGCGCCCCCCCGAGCCCCTCTAGTGCCTCCCAGAGCCCTTCCACAGCCTCCCAGTGCTGCCCAGTGCCATCCAGAGCCGCCCCCCAGTGACCCCAGAGCCCCTCTGAGCCCCCCAAGTGCACCCCCGAGCCCCCCAGTGCTGCCCAGTACCATCCAGAGCCCTTCCAGTGCCCTTCTGAGCCCCCCCAGTACTGCCCAGTGCTGTCCAGAGCCCTCCTGAGCCCCCCCAGAGTCCTTTCACAGTCTCCCAGTACTGCCCAGTGCCATCCAGAGCCCCTCCAGAGCCCCCCAGTGCCCCCCTGAGCCTCTCCAGAGCTGTCCCAGACCCCCCCAGCTCCCCCCCAGTATCTCCTAGTACTTCCCAGACCCCCCCGAGCCCCCCTGAGTCCTTCCACAGCCTCCCAGTGCCATCCAGTGCCCATCTGAGCCCCCCAGAGCCCCCCCAGATTCCTTCCTCAGTCTCCCAGTACCGGCCAGACCCCCCCCAGGCACCCCCAGAGTCCTTCCACAGCCTCCCAGTACCATCCAGAGCCCCTCCCAGTGCCCCTCTGAGCACCCTCAGAGTCCCCCAGTGCCCCTCTAAGCCCCCCCAGTGCCCCATCCAGGCCCCCCAGTGCTGCCCAGTACCATCCAGAGCCCTTCCAGTGCCCTTCTGAGCCCCCTCAGTACTGCCCAGTGCCGTCCAGGGCCCTCCCGAGCCCCCCCCAGAGTCCTTCCACAGCCTCCCAGTACTGCCCAGTACCATCCAGAGCCCTTCCCAGTACCCCCCAGTGCCCCTCTGAGCCCCACCAGGCTCCCCAGTGCCATCCAGAGCCCCTCTCAGTACCCCCCAGTGCGCCCCCCAGTACTGCCCAGTGCCGTCCAGAGCCCCCCCAGGCACCCCCAGAGTCCTTCCACAGCCTCCCAGTGCTGACCAGTACCATCCAGAGCCCCTCCCAGTAACCCCCAGAGCCCCTCTGAGCCCCTCCAGAGCCCCCCCAGGCACCCCCAGAGTCCTTCCACAGCCTCCCAGTGCTGCCCAGCACCATCCAGAGCCCCTCCCAGTACGCCCCAGTGCCCCTCTGAGCCCCCCCCAGTGCCCCCCCAGGCTCCCCAGTGCTGCCCAGTACCATGCAGAGCCCTTCCAGTGCCCTCCTGAGCCCCCCCAGAGTCCTTCCACAGCCTCCCAGTGCTGCCCAGTACCATCCAGAGCCCCCCCCAGGCACCCCCAGAGTCCTTCCACAGCCTCCCAGTGCTGCCCAGAGCTGCTCTCAGTATCCCCAGACCCCCCCCCACCCCGTAGCCCCCCCCGTCCCCCCAGTACCATCCAGCCCCTCCCAGTGACCCCAGTGCGCCCCCCAGGGGTGAACTGCTTGGCCTACGACGAGGCCATCATGGCCCAGCAGGACAGGATCCAGCAGGAGGTGAGGGGCTGGCAGCTGGGGGGGTCCCCAGGTGGGTGCTGGGAGCTGGGGGGGGTCCCAGGTGAGTCCTAAGAGCCAGGAGGGGGTCCCCAGGCCTCTCCCAGTGGCTCCCAGTTGGGGGCTGGGAGCTGGGGGGGGGTCCCAGGTGGGTGCTGGGAGCTGTGGGGGGGTCCCAGTTGGGTGCTGGGAGCTGGGGGGGGGTCCCAGGTGAGTCCTAAGAGCCAGGAGGGGACCCCCAGGCCTCTCCCAGTGGCTCCCAGTTGGGGGCTGGGAGCTGGGGGGGGGTCCCAGTTGGGGGGGGGTCACAGGTGGGTGCTGGGAGCTGGGGGGGGTCCCAGGTGAGTCCTAAGAGCCAGGAGGGGTCCCCAGGCCTCTCCCAGTGGCTCCCATTTGGGGGCTGGGAGCTGGGGGGGGGTCCCAGTTGGGTGCTGGCAGCTGGGGGGGGGGATCCCAGCTGGGAGCTGGGGGGGGTACCAGTTGGGAGCTGGGGGGGGGTCCCAGTTGGGTTGTGGGAGCTGGGGGGGGGTCCCCAGGTGGGTCCTAAGAGCCAGGAGGGGGTCCCCAGGTCTCTCCCAGTGGCTCCCAGTTGGGGGCTGGGAGCTTGGGGGGGGGTCCCAGGTGGGTGCTGGGAGCTGGGGGGTGTCCCTGGTTGGGAGCTTGGGGGTGGTCCCAGGTGGGTGCTGGGAGCTGGGGGGGGTCCCAGTTGGGAGCTGGGAGCTGGGGGGGGGGGTCCCAGGTGGGCGCTGGGAGCTGGGGGGGGGGTCCCAGTTGGGCGCTGGCAGCTGGGGGGGGGTCCCAGATGGGAGCTGGGAGCTGGGGGGTGGGGTCCCAGTTGGGTGCTGGGAGCTGGGGGGGGTCCCAGGTGAGTCCTAAGAGCCAGGAGGGGACCCCCAGGCCTCTCCCAGTGGCTCCCAGTTGGGGGCTGGGAGGTGGGGGGGGGGTCCCAGTTGGGTGCTGGCAGCTGGGGGGGGGGTCCCAGATGGGAGCTGGGAGCTGGGGGGCGGGGTCCCAGGTGGGTGCTGGGAGCTGGGGGGGTCCCCAGGTGGGTCCTAAAGAGCTAGGAGGGGGTCCCCAGGCCTCTCCCAGTGGCTCCCAGTTGGGTGCTGGGAGCTGGGGGGGGTCCCAGTTGGGTGCTGGAGGGGGTCCCAGGTTGGGTGCTGGCAGCTGGGGGGGGGGTCCCAGATGGGTGCTGGCAGCTGGGGGGGTGTCCCAGGATGGGTGCTGGCAGCTGGGGGGGGGGGTCCCAGATGGGAGCTGGGAGCTGGGGGGGGGTCCCCAGTTAGGGGTTGGTAGCTGGGGGGGGTCCCAGATGGGTGCTGGGAGCTGGGAGGGGTTCCCCAGCTGGGTCCTAAGAGCCAGGAGGGGGTCCCCAGGCCTCTCCCAGTTGGGTGCTGGGAGCTGGGAGGGGGTCCCCAGCTGGGTCCTAAGAGCCAGGAGGGGGTCCCCAGGCCTCTCCCAGTTGGGTGCTGGGAGCTCGGGGCGGGTCCCAGTTGGGTACTGGCAGCTGGAAAGGAGTCCCCAGTAGGGCACTGGGTCCTGGGGGTGTGCAGTGGGTGCTGGGGGGTGCCTGTGGGCACTGGGGGTGCCCATGGGTGCTGGGAGGATGCCCATGGGTGCGGGTGCTGCCCGTGGGCGCTGGGGGGTGCCCGTGGGTGCGGGGGTTGCCCGTGGGTGCTGGGGGGTGCCGGTGGGTGCGGGTGCTGCCCGTGGGTGCTGGGGGGGTGCCCATGGGTGCTGGGGGGTGCCCGTGGGTGCGGGTGCTGCCCGTGGGCACTGGAGGGTGCCCGTGGGCACGGGGGGTGCCCGTGGGTGCAGGGTGCTGCCCATGGGCGCGGGGGGGTGCCCGTGTCTGGCGGCTGAGGGCAGGGCACAGATCGCAGGGCAGACGCCGCTGGTGTCGGAGCGCCTGGACCTGGCAGTGCTGTACCAGGAGTACGCCCAGGACGACCTCATCTACCAGCAGAAGATACAGGTGGGCGCTGCCGGGGCACCAGGGGGCGCTGCTGAGCATTGCAGGTCCCTGCTGGTCCTTATTGATCCATGCAGGTCCTTATGGGTCCGTATTGGTTGTAATTGATCTGTATTGGTTTTTATTGGCCTGTATTGATTTTTAGTGGTCTGTATTGGTCTTTATTGGCCCATACTGGTCTTTATTGATCTGTATTGGTTTTTATTGGCCTGTACTGGTCTTTATTGATCTGTATTGGTTGTTATTGGCCTGTACTGGTTTTTATCGATCCATACTGGGCCTTATTGATCCATACTGGGCCTTATTGATCCATAATGGCGTTTATTGGCCTGTACTGGTGCTTATTGATCCCTACTGGTCCCTATTGGCCCGTCCTGGTCGTTATTGATCCATACTGGTCCGTGCTGGTCCATATTGGTCCTTATTGATCCATGCTGGCCCTTATTGATCCGTGCTGGCCCTTATTGATCCCTGTTGGTCCATACTGGTCCTTACTGGTCCTTATTGATTGGTACTGGTCCTTATTGATCCGTGCTGGTCCTTATTGATCCGTGTTGGTCCGTGCTGGTCCTTATTGGTCCTTATCGATCCGTACTGGTCCTTATTGATCCGTGCTGGCCTGTGCTGGTCGTTATTGATGCATGCTGGTCTTTATTGATCTGTGCTGGTCATTATTGATCCATGCTGGCCCTTATTGGCCGATGCTAGTCCTTATTGATCCGTGCTGGTCTGTACTGGTCCTTACTGGTCCTTATTGATCCGTAGTGGTCCTTATTGGTCTGTACTAGTCCATACTGATCCTTATTGGTCCTTATTGATTCGTGCTGGCCATTATTGATCCATGCTGGTCTTTATTGATCCGTGCTGGTCGTTATTGATCCATGCTGGTCGTTATTGATCCGTCCTGGTCTTTATTGGCCCGTCCTGGTCTTTATAGATCCATCCTGGTCGTGATTGGCCCGTGCTGGTCCTTATTGATTCATCCTGGTTGTGATTGGCCCGTGCTGGTCCTTATTGATCCATGCTGCTCGTTATTGATCCATATTGGTCTTTATTGGCCTGTGCTGGTCCTTATAGATCTGTATTGGTCTTTATTGGCCTATCCTGGTCCTTATTGATCACTATTGGTCTTTATTGATCCATCCTGGTCCTTATTGGCCCGTGTTGGTCCTTAGTGGTCTGTCCTGGTCTTTATTGATCCTTACTGATTGTTATTGATCCGTCCTGGTCCTCATTGGCCCGTCCTGGTTCTCATTGATCGGTGCTGGTCCTTATTGGTCCGTACTGGTCCTTATTGATCCGTACTGGTCCTTATTAGTCCTTATTGATCCATGCTGGTCCGTTGATCCGTGCTGGTCCGTGCTGGTCCGTACTGGTCCTTATTGATCCGTACTGGCCCATACTGGTCCTTATTGATCCGTGCTGGTCCTTATTGGTCCTTATTGATCTGTGCTGGTCTGTACTGGTCCTTATTGATCCGTGCTGGTCCGTGCTGGTCCGTACTGGTCCTTATTGATCCGTACTGGCCCATACTGGTCCTTATTGATCCGTGCTGGTCCGTACTGGTCCTTATTGATCTGTGCTGGCCTATACTGGTCCTTATTGATCCGTACTGGCCCATACTGGTCCTTATTGATCCGTGCTGGTCCGTACTGGTCCTTATTGATCTGTGCTGGCCTATACTGGTCCTTATTGATCCGTACTGGCCCATACTGGTCCTTATTGATCCTGTGCTGGTCTGTACTGGTCCTTATTGATCCATACTGGCCCATACTGGTCCTTATTGGTCCGTACTGGTCCGTATTGATCCGTGCTGGCCCGTACTGGTCCTTATGGGTCCATATTGGCTCTTATTGACCTGTGCTGGTCCTTATTGGTCCGTAGTAGTGGTTTGCTGGTGGTCTGTGGTGGCCAGTGGTGGTCTGTGGTGATCACTGGTGGTCAGTAGTGGTCCATGGTGGCCAGTGGCAGTCAGTGGTGGTCAGTGGCAGTCAGTGGTGGTCAGTGGTGGCCAGTGGTGGTCTGTGGTGGCCACTGGTGGTCTGTGGTGGCCATTGGGGATCAGTGGTGGTCAGTAGTGGTCCATGGTGGCCAGTGGCGGTCTGTGGTGGCCAGTGGTGGTCAGTGGTGGTCAGTAGTGGTCCATGGTGGCCAGTGGTGGTCTGTGGTGGCTGTGGTGATCACTGGTGGTCAGTAGTGGTCCATGGTGGCCAGTGGCTGGTCTGTGGTGGCCAGTGGTGGTCAGTGGTGGTCAGTAGTGGTCCCATGGTGGCCAGTGGTGGTCTGTGGTGGCTGTGGTGATCACTGGTGGTCAGTAGTGGTCCATGGTGGCCAGTGGCAGTCAGTGGTGGTCAGTGGCAGTCAGTGGTGGTCAGTGGTGGCCAGTGGTGGTCTGTGGTGGCCACTGGTGGTCTGTGGTGGGCCATTGGGGATCAGTGGTGGTCAGTAGTGGTCCATGGTGGCCAGTGGTGGTCTGTGGTGGCTGTTGGTGGTCAGTGGTGGCCAGTGATGGCCACTGGTGGTCAGTGGTGGTCGCTGGTGGTCCCTGGTGGCCAGTGGTTGCCAGTGGTGGTCAGTGGTGGCTGCTGGTGGTCAGTAGTGGTCTGTGATGGCCGCTGGTGGCCATTGGGGGTCAGTGGTGGTCTGTGGTGGTCGCTGGTGGCCAGTGGTGGCTGCTGGTGGTCAGTAGTGGTCAGTGGTGGTTGCTGGTGGTCAGTGGTGGTCAGTAGTGGTCAGTGGTGGTTGCTGGTGGTCAGTGGTGGTCAGTAGTGGTCCATGGTGGCCAGTGGCGGTCTGTGGTGGCCAGTGGTGGTCAGTGGTGGTCAGTAGTGGTCCATGGTGGCCAGTGGCGGTCAGTGGTGGCCAGTGGTGGTCAGTAGTGGCTGCTGGTGGTCAGTGGTGGCTGCTGGTGGTCAGTGGTGGTCAGTAGTGGCTGCTGGTGGCCAGTGATGGCCACTGGTGGCCAGTGGTGGTCAGTGGTTGCCAGTGGTGGCCAGTGGTGGCCAGTGGCGGTCAGTAGTGGTCCATGGTGGCCAGTGGCGGTCTGTGGTGGCCATGTGGTCAGTAGTGGTCCATGGTGGCCAGTGGCGGTCTGTGGTGGCTGTTGGTGGTCAGTGGTGGCCAGTGATGGCCACTGGTGGTCAGTGGTGGTTGGGTGGTGGTCCCTGGTGGCCAGTGGGTTGCCCAGTGGTGGTCAGTGGTGGCCGCTGGTGGTCAGTAGTGGTCTGTGATGGCCGCTGTGGCCATTGGGGGTCAGTGGTGGTCTGTGGTGGTCGCTGGTGGCCAGTGGTGGCTGCTGGTGGTCAGTAGTGGTCTGTGGTGGCTGCTGGTGGTCAGTGGTGGTCAGTAGTGGTCAGTGGTGGCTGCTGGTGGTCAGTGGTGGTCAGTAGTGGTCTGTGGTGGTTGCTGGTGGTCAGTGGTGGTCAGTAGTGGCTGCTGGTGGCCAGTGGTGGTCAGTGGTGGTCTGTGGTGGTTGCTGGTGGTCAGTGTGGTCAGTAGTGGCTGCTGGTGGCCAGTGGTGGTTGCTGGTGGTCAGTGGTGGTCAGTGGTGGTCTGTGGTGGTTGCTGGTGGTCAGTGGTGGTCAGTGGTGGTCTGTGGTGGTTGCTGGTGGTCAGTGGTGGTGAGTAGTGGTCCGTGGTGGCCAGTGGTGGTCAGTAGTGCCCCCTGGTGGTCAGTGGCGCCCCCCTGGTGCCCGCAGGCCCTGCTGCAGAAGTACTCTCACATCCGCAAGACTCGGGCCGGGAACGGGAACTGCTTCTACAGAGCCTTTGGCTTCGCTCACCTGGAGGCACTGCTGGAGGACACCCAGGAGCTGCAGCGGTGACCCCCCCCGAGCCCCCCTCCAGCACCCCCCCAAATCCCCACCCCCCCCCCCAGGACCCCCCCCCAAATTCCACCCACCCCCCCCGAGCACCCCCCCTGAGCCCCTCAAAATCCAAAACCAACCCCCCAGGAACCCCCCCTGAGCCCCCCCCCAAATCACACCCCCCCACCCCCTCAGTGCCCCCCTGAGCCCCCCCACATCCCACCCATCCCCCTCAGGACCCCCCCAAATCCCACCCACCACCCCCTCAGCGCCCCCTGAGCCCCCCCAAATCCAAACCACCTCAGCCCCCCTGAGCCCCCCCAAATCCCACCCACCCCCCAGGACCCCCCCCCCAAATTCCACCCACCCCCCCCAGCACCCCCTTGAGCCCCTCAAATCCAAACCAACCTCCCAGGAAACCCCCCTAGAGCCCCCCCCCAAATCCCACCCAAACACCCCCCTCAGCGCCCCCCTGAGCCCCCCCCACATCCCACCCATCCCCCTCAGGACCCCCCCCAAATCCCACCCACCACCCCCTCAGCGCCCCCCTGAGCCCCCCCAAATCTCACCCACACCCCCTCAGGACCCCCCCAAATCCCACCCACCACCCCCTCAGCACCCCTTGAGCCCCCCCAAATCTCACCCACACCCCCCAAGCCCCCCCCAAATCCCACCCACCACCCCCTCAGCGCCCCCTGAGCCCCCCCCAAATCTCACCCATCCCCCTCAGGACCCCCCCCAAATCCCACCCCCCACCCCAGCCCCCTCTGTGCCCCCCCCAACCCTTCTGGGCCCCCTCCCCAGCCCCTTAAGGACCCCCTGAGACCCCTTGGGTCTCTCTCAGGGACCCCCCAGACCCCTCTGTGCCCCCCCAGACCCCTCAGGGACCCCTCCCCAGCCCCTCAGGGACCCCCTGAGACCCCTTGGGTCCCTCTCTGCCCCTCCTCTGTGCCCCCCAGACCCCCCTGGGACCCCTCCCCAGCCCCTTAGGGACCCCCTGAGACCCCTTGGGTCCCTCTCTGCCCCTCCTGTGCACTCCCAGACCCCCCTGGGACCCCTTCCCAGCCCCTTAGGGACCCCCTGAGACCCCTTGGGTCTCCCTCTGTGCCCCCCCCAGACCCCTCAGGACCCCTCCCCATCCTATTAGGGACCCCCTGAGACCCCTTGGGTCTCCCTCTCTGCCCCCCCAGACCCCTCTGTGCCCCCCCAGACCCCTCTGTGCCCCCCAAACCCCCCTGTTGCCCCCCCCAGACCCCTCTGTGCCCCCTCCCCCAGCGTGCTGGCGCCCCCCCCCGGCCGGCCTGGGGACCCCCCTGGTGGTCTCCCCCCAGGTTCAAGGAGGTCTCAGCCCGCAGCAAGGAGGAGTTGGTGGCTCAGGGCTTCACCGAGTTCACCATCGAGGACTTCCACAACACGGTGAGCAGGGCCTGGCACCGCCTGGCACCGCCTGGCACCGCCTGGCATGGCCTGGTACGGCCTGGTACAGCCTGGTATGGACTGGTACAGCCTGGCACAGGCCTGGTACGGACTGGCACAGCCTGGTACAGCCTGGCACAGCCTGGTACAGGCCTGGTACGGCCTGGCACAGCCTGGTACAGCCTGGTACGGCCTGGTATGGCCTGGTACAGCCTGGTATGGCCTGGTACGGCCAGCCCTCCCTCAGCCCTCCCTCTGCCCCCCCCTGTGCCCAGCTGTGTGCCCCCTGTGCCACTCTGTGCCAGCCTGTGCCATCTTCTGTGCCCCTTGTGCCAGCCTGTGCCTATCTAGTGTTGCTTCCTGTGCCAGCCTGTGCCCAGCTGTGTGCTCCTCTGTGCCCCCTGTGCCACTCTGTGCCTATCTAGTGTGCTTCCTGTGCCAGTCTGTGCCCTTCTGTGTGCTCCTCTGTGCCCCTTGTGCCAGTCTATGCCTATCTAGTGTGCCTCCTGTGCCCCCTGTGCCCATCTCTGTGCCCCCCTGTGCCACTCTGTGCCCATCTCTGTGCCCCCTGTGCCAGTCTCTGTGCCCCCTGTGCCAGTCTCTGTGGCCCCCTGTGCCACTCTGTGCCCGTCTCTCTGTGCCCCCTGTGCCAGTCTCTGTGCCCCCGTGCCAGCCTGTGCCCACCTGTGCCAGTCTCTGTGCCCCCTGTGCCACTCTGTGCCCATCTCTGTGCCCCCCTGTGCCAGTCTCTGTGCCCCCTGTGCCACTCTGTGCCCATCTCTGTGCCCCCTGTGCCAGCCTGTGCCCACCTGTGCCAGTCTCTGTGCCCCCTGTGCCACTCTGTGCCCATCTCTGTGCCCCCTGTGCCAGTCTCTGTGCCCCCTGTGCCACTCTGTGCCCATCTCTGTGCCCCCTGTGCCCATCTCTGTGCCCCCGTGCCAGTCTGTGTGCCCCCTGTGCCAGCCTGTGCCCATCTGTGTGCTGCTCTGTGCCCCCTATGCTAGTCTGTGCCCATCTCTGTGCCCCCTGTGCCACTCTGTGTGCCCTGGGTGCCAGCCTGTGCCCATCTCTGTGCCCCCTCTGCCCATCTCTGTGCCCTCTGTGCCACTCTGTGTGCCCTGGGTGCCAGCCTGTGCCCACCTCTATGCCCCCTCTGCCCATCTCTGTGCCCTCTGTGCCACTCTGTGTGCCCTGGGTGCCAGCCTGTGCCCATCTGCGTGCCCCCCTGTGCCAGCTGCTGGAGCTGCTGGAGCGGGGTGGAGCAGGGGCTGTGCCCATTGCTGTGCTCCTCTGTGTCCTCTGTGCCACTCTGTGCCCATCTAGTGTGCTTTTTGTGCCAGTCTGTGCCTATCCAGTGTGCCCCCTGTGCCAGCCTGTGCCCATCTGTGTGCTTCTCTGTGCCCTTTGTGCCAGTCTATGCCTATCTAGTGTGTTCCTCTGTGCCACTCTGTGCCCATTACTGTGCCCCCCTGTGCCAGTCTGTGTGCTTTCTGTGCCACTCTGTGCCCTTCTGTGTGCTCTGGGTGCCAGCCTGTGCCCATCTATGTGCCCACCTGTGCCAGTCTCTGTGCCCCCTGTGCCAGCCTGTGCCCACCTGTGCCCGTCTCTGTGCCCCCTGTGCCACTCTGTGCCCATCTCTGTGCCCCCTGTGCCAGTCTCTGTGCCCCCTGTGCCACTCTGTGCCCATCTCTGTGCCCCCTGTGCCCCCTGTGCCCGTCTCTGTGCCCCCCTGTGCCAGTCTCTGTGCCCCCCAGTGCCACTCTGTGCTCATCTCTGTGCCCCCTGTGCCAGTCTGTGTGCCCCCCTGTGCCAGTCTCTGTGCCCCTGTGCCACTCTGTGCCCATCTCTGTGGCCCCTGTGCCAGTCTGTGTGCCCCCTGTGCCCGTCTCTGTGCCCCCTGTGCCACTCTGTGCTCATCTCTGTGCCCCCTCTGCCCATCTCTGTGTCCTCTGTGCCACTCTGTGGGCTCTGGCTGCCACTCTGTGCCCCCTGTGCCACTCTGTGTGCCCTGGGTGCCAGCCTGTGCCCATCTGTGGCAGCTGATGGAGCTGCTGGAGCGGGGTGGGAGCAGGGGCTGGCACTGCCCGAGCTGCTGGCAGCCTTCAACGAGCCGGGCACCTCCGACTACCTGGTGGTCTACCTGCGCCTGCTGACCTCTGGCTGCCTCCAGCGCCACCACCGCTTCTTCCAGAGCTTCCTGGAGGGCACCAGGAGCGTCAAGGAGTTCTGCCAGCAGGTGGGCACCCCCCTGGGCACCCCCAGGGGCACCAAAGGGGCACCTAAGGGGCACCCCCGGGCAACCCAGGGAGGGTAATGGGGAGGGGGGAAGCAGCCGAGGGGCAGCCAGGGGGGCACCCAGGGGGCAGCCAGGGGGCATGGGAGGCTTCTGAGGGCAGTGCCAGGAGGGCACCCAAGGAGTCAAAGGGTGGTGCCAGGCAGTGGGCACCCAAGGGGCACCCAGAGGGCAGCTAAGGGGTACCCAAGGGGCACCAAAGGGGTGCGATGGGGAGGAGGAGGCAGCCAAGGGGCAGCCAGGGGGCAGCCAGGGGGCATGGGAGGCAGCAGCAAAGGGTTGTGCCAGCAGGGGGGCACCCAGGTGGGCACCCCCAGGGCATGAGGGTAGCCAGGAGGTACCCAGAGGGTACCCAGAGGGCACCTAAGGGGCACCTAAGGAGTGCGATGGGGAGGGGGGAGGCGGCCAAGGGGCAGCCAAGGGGCACCCAAGGGGCAGGGGAGGCTTCTGAGGGCAGTGCCAGGAGGGCACCCAAGGAGTCAAAGGGTGGTGCCAGGCAGTGGGCAGCCAGGGGGGGGCACCCAGAGGGTACCCAGAGGGCAGCTAAGGGGCACCAAAGGGGCACCCCCGGGCAACCCAGGGAGGGTAATGGGGAGGGGGAGGCAGCCAAGGGGCAGCCAGGGGGCATGGGAGGCTTCTGAGGGCAGTGCCAGGAGGGTACCCAAGGAGTCAGAGGGTGGTGCCAGGCAGTGGGCACCCAGGGGGGGCACCCAGAGGGTACCCAGAGGGCACCCAAGGGGGACCCAAGGGGCACCAAAGGGGTGCGACGGGGAGGGGGAGGCAGCCGAGGGGCAGCCAAGGGGCACCCAGGGGGCAGCCAGGGGGCATGGGAGGCTCTGAGGGCAGTGCCAGGAGGGCACCCAAGGAGGTCAGAGGGTGGTGCCAGGCAGTGGGGCAGCCAGAGGGCACCACCAGGGCACCCCCAGGGTAGCTAAGGGGCACCAAAGGGGCACCCCCAGGCAGCCTAGGGAGGGTAATGGGGAGGGGGGAGGCAGCCAAGGGGCAGCCAGGGGGCATGGGAGGCAGCAGCAAAGGGTTGTGCCAGCAGGGGGGGCACCCAGGGGGGCACCCCCAGGGCATGAGGGTAGCCAGGAGGTACCCAGTGGGCACCCAGAGGGCACCCAAGGGGCACCAAAGGGGTGTGACAGGGAGGGGGGAGGCAGTCAAGGGGCAGCCAGGGGGCAGCCAGGGGGGCATGGGAGGCTTCTGAGGGCAGTGCCAGGGGGGGCACCCAAGGAGTCAAAGGGTGGTGCCAGGCAGTGGGCAGCCAGGGGGGGCACCCAGAGGGTACCCAGAGGGCACCCAAGGGGCACCCACAGGGCACCCAGGGGGCATGGGAGGGTAGCAATGGAGAGTGGGAGGCAGCCAAGGGGCAGCCAAGGGGCACCCAGGGGGCAGCCAGGGGGCATGGGAGGCTTCTGAGGGCAGTGCAGGAGGGCACCCAAGGAGTCAGAGGGTGGGTGCCAGGCAGTGGGCACCCAGAGGGCACCCCCCAGGGCACTCCCAGGGCAGCTAAGGGGCACCCCAAGGGGCACCAAAGGGGTGCGACGGGGAGGGGGGAGGCAGCCAAGGGGCAGCCAAGGGGCACCCAGGGGGCATGGGAGGCAGCAGCAAAGGGTTGTGCCAGCAGGGGGGGCACCCAGGGGGGCACCCACAGGGCATGGGGGTGGCCAGAGGGCACCTGGAGGGCATCTATGGGGCACCCACAGGGCTCCCAGGGGGCATGGAGGGCAGCCATGGGGGGGAGGGAGGCAGCCAAGGGGCAGCCAAGGGGCACCCAGGGGGCACCCAGGGGGCATGGGAGGCTTCTGAGGGCAGTGCCAGGAGGGCACCTAAGGAGTCAGAGGGTGGTGCCAGGCGGTGGGCAGCCAGAGGGCACCACCAGGGCACCCCCAGGGTAGCTAAGGGGCACCCAAGGGGCACCAAAGGGGTGCGACAGGGGAGGGGGGAGGCAGCCAAGGGGGCAGCCAAGGGGCACCCCAGGGGGGCAGCCAGGAGGCAGGGGAGGCTCCGAGGGCAGTGCCAGGAGGGCACTCAAGGAGTCAGAGGGTGGTGCCAGGCAGTGGGCAGCCAGAGGGCACCACCAGGGCACCCCCCAGGGTAGCTAAGGGGGCACCCCAAGGGGCACCAAAGGGGTGCGACGGGGAGGGGGAGGCAGCCGAGGGGGCACCCAGGGGGCAGCCAGGGGGGCACCCAGGGGGGCATGGGAGGCTTCTGAGGGCAGTGCCAGGAGGGCACCCAAGGAGTCAGAGGGTGGGTGCCAGGCAGTGGGCACCCAAGGGGCACCCAGAGGGGTACCCAGAGGGCACCCAAGGGGCACCCAAGGGGCACCAAAGGGGTGCGATGGGGAGGAGGGAGGCAGCCAAGGGGCAGCCAGGGGGGCAGCCAGGGGGCATGGGAGGCAGCAGCAAAAGGTTGTGCCAGCAGGGGGGCACCCAGGGTGGGCACCCCCAGGGCATGGGGGGTAGCCAGGAGGTACCCAGTGGGCACCCAGAGGGCACCCAGGGGCACCTAAGGGGTGTGACAGGGAGGGGGAGGCAGTCAAGGGGCAGCCAAGGGGCACCCAGGGGGCAGCCAGGGGGCAGGGGGAGGCCTCTGAGGGCAGTGCCAGGAGGATACCTAAGGAGTCAAAGGGTGGTGCCCAGGCAGTGGGCAGCCAGAGGGCATCCCCAGGCCACCCAAGGGGCACCCAAAGGGCAGCTAAGGGGGCACCCAAGGGGTACCAAAGGGGCACAACGGGGAGGGGGAGGCAGCCGAGGGGGCAGCCAGGGGGCAGCCAGGGGGCATGGGAGGCAGCAGCAAAGGGGTTGTGCCAGCAGGGTGGCACCCAGGGGGGCACCCACAGGGCGTGGGGGGTAGCTAGAGGGCACCTGGGGGGCATCTATGGGGCACCCACAGGGCACCCAGGGGGGCATGGAGGGCAGCCATGGGGGGAGGGAGGCAGCCAGAGGGCAGCCAAGGGGCACCCAGGGGGCAGCCAGGGGGCATGGGAGGCTTATGAGGGCAGTGCCAGGAGGGCACCCCAAGGAGTCAAAGGGGTGGTGCCAGGCAGTGGGCACCCAGGGGGGCACCCCCAGGGCACCCCCAGGGTAGCTAAGGGGCACCAAAGGGGGCACCCCCGGGCAACCTAGGGAGGGGTAATGGGGGAGGGGGAGGCAGCCAAGGGGCAGCCAGGGGGCAGCCAGGGGGCATGGAGGGCAGCAGCAAAGGGTTGTGCCAGCAGGGGGGCACCCAGGGGGGCACCCCCCAGGGCATGGGGGTAGCCAGGAGGTACCCAGTGGGCACCCAGAGGGCACCCAAGGGGCACCCAGGGGGCATGGAGGGCAGCCATGGGGGGAGGGGAGGCAGCCAAGGGGCAGCCAAGGGGCAGCCAGGGGGCATGGGAGGCTTCTGAGGGCAGTGCCAGGAGGGCACCCAAGGAGTCAAAGGGTGGTGCCAGGCAGTGGGCAGCCAGAGGGGCACCCCCCAGGGCACCCCCAGGGTAGCTAAGGGGCACCAAAGGGGCACCCCCGGGCAACCTACGGAGGGTAATGGGGAGGGGGAGGCAGCCGAGGGGGCAGCCAGGGGGCAGCCAGGGGGCATGGGAGGCTTCTGAGGGCAGTGCCAGGAGGGCACCCAAGGAGTCAATGGGTGGTGCCAGGCAGTGGGGCAGCCAGAGGGCACCACCAGGGCACCCAAGGGGCACCCAAAGGGCAGCTAAGGGGCACCCAAGGGGCACCAAAGGGGGTGCGACGGGGGAGGGGGAGGCAGCCAAGGGGCAGCCAGGGGGCATCCAGGGGGCATGGGAGGCAGCAGCAAAGGGTTGTGCCAGCAGGGAGGCACCCAGGTGGGCACCCCCAGGGCATGGGGGTAGCCAGGAGGTACCCAGTGGGCACCCAGAGGGCACCCAAGGGGCACCCAGGGGGCATGGAGGGTAGCAATGGGGAGTGGGAGGCAGCCAAGGGGCAGCCAGGGGGCACCCAGGGGGCATGGGAGGCTTCTAAGGGCAGTGCCAGGAGGGCACCCAAGGAGTCAAAGGGTGGTGCCAGGCAGTGGGCAGCCAGAGGGCACCCCCAGGGCAGCTAAGGGGCACCCAAAGGGCACCAAAGGGGCACCCCCAGGCAACCTAGGGAGGGTAATGGGGAGGGGGGAGGCAGCCGAGGGGCAGCCAAGGGGGCACCCAGGGGGCACCCAGGGGGGCATGGGAGGGCTTCTGAGGGGCAGTGCCAGGGAGGGCACCCAAGGAGTCAAAGGGGTGGTGCCAGGCAGTGGGGCAGCCAGAGGGCACCACCAGGGCACCCAAGGGGCACCCAGAGGGCACCCAAGGGGCACCAAAGGGGCACCCCCAGGCAACCTAGGGAGGGTAATGGGGAGGGGGAGGCAGCCAAGGGGCAGCCAGGGGGGCAGCCCAGGGGGCAGCCAGGGGGCAGCCAGGGGGCATGGGAGGCAGCAGCAAAGGGTTGTGCCAGCAGAGGGGCACCCCAGGGGGGCACCCCCAGGGCATGGGGGGTAGCCAGGAGGTACCCAGTGGGCACCCAGAGGGGCACCCAAGGGGCACCCAAGGGGCACTAGGGGGGGTGGGAGGCAGCCAGAGGGCAGCCAAGGAGTGTGGGAAGCAGCCCTGGTGCCCCCCCCCCCCCAGTTGCCCCCTCCCTGTGCCCCCCGGGGAGCCTCACCCCCACCCAGTGCCCCCCAGTGCCCCCCCAGTGCCCTCTGCTGCCCTCCCAGTGCCCCCCAGCCCCCTCTGGGTGCCCACTTCTCTGCCCTCCCAGTGCCCCCCCAGCCCCCTCCCCAGTGCCCCTTTATGCCCCACCAGCCCCCCCCCAGCCCCCTCTGCAGCCCTCCCAGTGCCCCCCAGTCCCCCTCTGATGCCCCCCTTGTGCCCTCCCAGTGCCCTCCCAGTGCCCCTTTATGCCACTCCAGCCCCCTCTGCTGCCCTCCCAGTGCCCTTTAATGCCCCCTTTGATGCCCCACCTTGTCCCCCTCCTAGAGCCCCCCAGCCCCCTCTGGTGCCCCACTTGTGCCCTCCCAGTGCCCTTCCAGTGCCCTTTTATGCCCCCCCAGCCCCCTCTGCTGCCCTCCCAGTGCCCCCCAGCCCCCCCTGCTGCCCTCCCCAGTGCCCTTTAATGCCCCTCCCAGTGCCCCCCCAGCCCCCCCTGCTGCCCTCCCAGTGCCCCCTGGTGCCCTCCCCAGTGCCCTTTTACACCCCCCCCCAGTGCCCCCCCAGCCCCCTCTGCTGCCCTCCCAGTGCCCCCCAGCCCCCTCCCAGTGCCCCTTTTATGCTCCTCCAGTGCCCCCCCAGCCCCTCTGCTGCCCTCCCAGTGCCTTTCAGCCCCCTTTGATGCCCACTTGTCCCCTCCTAGAGCCCCCCAGGCCCCTCTGGTGCCCACTTGTGCCCTCCCAGTGCCCTTCCAGTGCCCTTTTATGCCCCCCCAGTCCCCTCTGCTGCCCTCCCAGTGCCCCCCAGTGCTCCTCCAGTCCCCTTTGATGCCCACTTGTGCCCTCCCCAGTGCCCTTTCAGCCCCCTCCCAGTGCCCCTTTATGCCCCCTCCAGCCCCCCCAGCCCCCTCTGCTGCCCCTCCCAGTGCCCCCCAGCCCCCTCCCAGTGCCCCTTTATGCCCCTCCAGCCCCCCCCAGCCCCCTTTGCTGCCCTCCCAGTGCCCCCTGGTGCCCTCCCCAGTGCCCTTTTATGCCCTCCCAGTGCCCCCCAGTCCCCTCTGCTGCACCTCCAGTGCCCCCCCAGCCCCCCCTGGTGCCCTCCCAGTGCCCCCCCAGCCCCCTCCCAGTGCCCCTTTATGCCCCTCCAGCCCCCCTCTGCCCCCTCTGGTGCCCTCCTAGTGCCCTTTAATGCCCCCCCAGCCCCCCTCTGGTACCCCCCCAGTGCCCCCCAGCCCTCTCTGCTGCCCTCCTAATGCTCCTCCAGCCCCCTTTGATGCCCACTTGTGCCCTCCCAGTGCCCCCCCAGCCCCCTCCCAGTGCCCTTTTGCACCCCCCCAGCCCCCCCCAGCCCCCCCGCTGCCCTCCCAGTGCCCTCCCAGTGCCCCCTTTATGCCACTCCAGCCCCCTCTGCTGCCCTCCCAGTGCCCCCTGGTGCCCTCCCAGTGCCCTTTTAACGCCCCCCCAGTGCCCCCCAGCCCCCTCTGCTGCCCTCTCAGTGCCCCCCAGCCCCCTCCCAGTGCCCCTTTATGCCCCTCCAGCCCCCCCCCAGCCCCCTTTGCTGCCCCCCCCAGTGCCCCCCAGCCCCCTTCCCAGTGCCCCTTTTACGCCCCCCCCAGCCCCCCCCCAGTCCCCTCTGCTGCCCTCCCAGTGCCCCCCAGCCCCCTCCCAGTGCCCTTTTATGCCACTGTAGTCCTCTCTGCTGCCCTCCCAGTGCCTTCCACCTCCCTTTGATGCCCACTTGTGCCCTCCCAGTGCCCTTTAATGCCTCTCCCAAGTGCCCCTCTGCTGCCCCCCAGCTCCCTCTGCTGCCCTCCCAGTGCCCCCCAGTGCTCCTCCAGTCCCCTTTGATGCCCACTTGTGCCCTCCCAGTGCCCTTTTGCACCCACCCCAATGCCCCCCCAGCCCCTTCTGCTGCCTTCCCAGTGCCCCCCCAGCCCCTTCCCAGTGCCCTTTTACACCCCCCCCAGTGCCCCCCAGCCCCCTTTGCTGCCCTCCCAGTGCCCCCTAGCCCCCCCTGGTGCCCTTTAATGCCCCTCCAGCCCCCCCAGCCCCCTTTGCTGCCCTCCCAGTGCCCCCCCAGCCCCCTCCAAGTGCCCTTTAATGCCCCTCCAGCGCCCCCCCAGCCCCCCTCCCAGTGCCCCTTTATGCCACTCCTGCCCCCCCTGCTGCCCTCCCAGTGCCCCCCAGCCCCCTCCCAGTGCCCTTTTACACCCCCCCAGTCCCCTCTGCTGCCCTCCCAGTGCCCTTTCATGCCACCCCCAGTGCCCCTCAGCCCACTCAGGTGCCCTCCCAGTGCCCCCCAGTGCCCTCTGCTGCCCTCCCAGTGCCCCCCCAGTGCCCCTCTGCTGCCCTCCCAGTGCCCTCTGCTGCCCTCCCAGTGCCCCCCAGCCCCCTCCCAGTGCCCCTTTTACACCCCCCCAGCCCCCCCCAGCCCCCCCTGCTGCCCTCCCAGTGCCCTCCCAGTGCCCCCTTTATGCCACTCCAGCCCCCCCTGCTGCCCCTCCCAGCCCCCCCTGCTGCCCTCCCAGTGCCCTTTTACACCCCCCCAGTGCCCCCCAGTCCCCTCTGCTGCACCTCCAGTGCCCCCCAGCCCCCTCCCAGTGCCCCTTTATGCCCCTCCAGCCCCCCCCAGCCCCCTCTGCTGCCCTCCCAGTGCCCCCCAGCCCCCTCCCAGTGCCCTTTTACACCTCCCCAGCCCCCTCTGGTGCCCTCCCCAGTGTCCTCCAGCCCCCCTCCCAGTGCCCCTTTATGCCCCCCCAGCCCCCTCTGCTGCCCTCCCAGCGCCCCCCCAGCCCCCTCCCAGTGCCCTTTTACACCCCCCCAGCGCCCCCCAGCCCCCTCCCCAGTGCCCCTTTATGCCACTCCTGCCCCCCCCTGCTGCCCTCCCCAGTGCCCCCCAGCCCCCTCTGCTGCCCCCCCAGCCCCCCCCAGCCCCCTTTGCTGCCCTCCCAGTGCCCCCCAGCCCCCCTCCCAGTGCCCTTTTACGCCCCTCCAGCGCCCCCCAGCCCCCCCCCAGTGCCCTTTTACACCCCCCCAGCCCCCCCCAGCCCCCCTCTGCAGCCCCTCCCAGCCCCCCCCCAGCCCCCCTGAGGTGCCTCTCTGCCGCCCCCTGGCGCCGGCAGGAGGTGGAGCCGATGTGCAAGGAGAGCGACCACATCCACGTCATCGCCCTGGCCCGGGCCCTGCAGGTGCCTGTGCTGGTGGAGTACATGGACAGGGGGGGGCCCGGGGGGGCCACCCACCCCCACATCTTCCCTGAGGGCTCCCAGCCCCGGGTCTGCCTCCTCTACAGGCCTGGCCACTACGACATCCTCTACAAGTGAGCTGCAGTGCCAGCCTCTGCCCAGCCTGGCACTGGCACCCACCCCCCCTGCCCCCCCCCAGCCTGCTCCCTGACACCCCCCCAATAAAAACCTCAACCCCCCCCACCTCGGGTTCGGCTTCATTTGGGGCTGGGGGAGCTGGGAATGGGGGTGGGAGGGGGGTGGGAGGGGGGGGGGGATGCCCCCTGGCACCTCAGGGGGCACCGTGCCAGGCTGCCCCTGAGCCACTTGGGTGCTCTCTTGGGTCCCCCTCCCCCCCCTCTGAAGCCTCAGTTGGGGCTGGGGGGGGCTGGAAATGGGGCTGGGGGCTTCCAAATGGGGCTGGGGGAGGCTGGGAGTGGGGGTGGTGCCCCCCCGTGCCAGCTGTGCCAGCCTGGCACCGCCCCCCCCCAGCCTCCTCCCCTGCCCATAGCCACAGGCAGAGCCTGGAGCCCCCCCCGGGGTTGGCTTCATTTGGGGCTGGGGGGGCTGGAAATGGGGCTGGGGGGGCTCCAAATGGGTCTGGAGGACGGGGTGTGGAGGAGGGTGGTGCCCCCCTGTGCCAGCTGTGCCAGCCTGGCACCGCCCCCCCCCCGGCATGCTCCCTGCCCATAGCCACAGGCAGAGCCTGGAGCCCCCCCCCGGGGTTGGCTTCATTTGGGTCTGGGGGGTTCCAAATGGGTCTGGGGGGCTCCAAATGGGGCTGAGGGCTTCCAAATGGGGCTGGGAAGGGGTGGGAGTGAGGGTGGTGCCCCCCCTGTGCCAGCTGTGCCAGCCTGGCACCCGCCCCCCCCAGCCTGCTCCCTGCCCATAGCCACAGGCAGAGCCTGGAGCCCCCCCCCGGGGTTGGCTTCATTTGGGGCTGGGGGGGGCTGGAAATGGGGCTGGGGGGGCTCTAAATGGGGCTGGGGGGAGCTGGGGGGCACTGGGAGTGGGGGGTGGTGCCCCCCTGTGCCAGCTGTGCCAGCCTGGCACCAGCCCCCCCCAGCCTCCTCCCTGCCCATAGCCACAGGCAGAGCCTGGAGCCCCCCCCGGGGTTGGATTCATTTGGGTCTGGGGGGGCTGGAAATGGGGCTGGGGGTCTCCAAAAGGGTCTGGGGAGGGGGCTGGGGTCAGTGCCACCCCTCTCCAAGCGAGCCCTGTGCCAGCTGTGCCAGCCTGGCACCGCCCCCCCCAGCCTGCTCCCTGCCCCCCAGCCACAGGCAGAGCCTGGAGCCCCCCCCGGGGTTGGCTTAATTTGGGTCTGGGGGGGTTTCAAATGGGTCTGGGGGTTCCAAATGGGGCTGGGGGTGCGTGGGAGTGGGGGTGGTGCCCCCCTGTGCCAGCTGTGCCAGCCTGGCACCGCCCCCCCCCCAGGCTGCTCCCTGCCCACAGCCACAGGCAGAGCCTGGAGCCCCCCCCCGGGGTTGGATTCATTTGGGGCTGGGGGGGTTGGGAAATGGGGCTGGGGGGTCTCCAAATGGATCTGGGGAGGGGGCTGGGGTCAGTGCCACCCTCTCCAAGCGAGCCCTGTGCCAGCTGTGCCAGCCTGGCACCAGCCCCCAGCCTCCTCCCTGCCCATAGCCACAGGCAGAGCCTGGAGCCCCCCCCGGGGGTTGGCTTCATTTGGGGCTGGGGGGGCTCTAAATGGGGCTGGGGGGGAGCTGGGGGGGGACTGGGAGTGGGGGTGGTGCCCCCCCTGTGCCAGCTGTGCCAGCCTGGCACCAGCCCCCCCCCAAGCCTGCTCCCTGCCCCCCCAGCCACAGGCAGAGCCTGGAGACCCCCCCTGGGGTTGGCTTCATTTGGGGCTGGGGGGGCTGGAAATGGGGGCTGGGGGGTTCCAAATGGGGCTGGGAGTGTTCTAAGTGGGGCTGGGGGAGAGTGGGAGTGAGGGTGGTGCCCCCCTGTGCCAGCTGTGCCAGCCTGGCACCCGCCCCCCCCCCGCCTCCTCCCTGCCCATAGCCACAGGCAGAGCCTGGAGCCCCCCCCGGGGTTGGCTTCATTTGGGGCTGGGGGGGGTTGGAAATGGGTCTGGGGGCTTCCAAATGGGGCTGGGGGCTTCCAAATGGGGCTGGGGGTGGGTGGGAGCGAGGGTGGTGCCCCCCTGTGCCAGCTGTGCCAGCCTGGCACCGCCCCCCCCCCCCAGCCTCCTCCCTGCCCATAGCCACAGGCAGAGCCTGGAGCCCCCCCCTGGGGTTGGCTTCATTTGGGGCTGGGGGGGGCTGGGAAATGGGGCTGGGGGGGCTCTAAATGGGGCTGGGGGGAGCTGGGGGGGACTGGGAGTGGGGGTGGTGCCCTCCTGTGCCAGCTGTGCCAGCCTGGCACTGCCCCCCCCCAGCCTGCTCCCTGCTCCCCCAGCCACAGGCAGAGCCTGGAGCCCCCCCTGGGGTTGGCTTCATTTGGGGCTGGAGGGTTCCAAATGGGGCTGGAGGGCTCCAAATGGGTCTGGGGGCTTCGAAATGGGGCTGGGGGTGGGTGGGAGTGGGGGTGGTGCCCCCCTGTGCCAGCTGTGCCAGCCTGGCACCCCGCCCCCCCCAGCCTGCTCCCTGCCCATAGCCACAGGCAGAGCCTGGAGCCCCCCCCCGGGGTTGGCTTCATTTGGGGCTGGGGGGGCTGGAATTGGGTCTGGGGGGGCTCTAAATGGGGCTGGGGGAAGCTGGGGGGGACTGGGAGTGGGGGTGCTGCTCCCCTGTGCCAGCTGTGCCAGCCTGGCACTGCCCCCCCCAGCCTGCTCCCTGCCCATAGCCACAGGCAGAGCCTGGAGCCCCCCCCGGGGGTTGGCTTCATTTTGGGCTGGGGGGGCTCCAAATGGGTCTGGGGGTCCCAAATGGGTCTGGGGGGGGCTGGGAGGGGGGGGTGGCCGCCCCCTTGGCACCTCAGCTGGCACCGTGCCAGGCTGCCCTGGGCCCCTTGGGTGCCCTTTTGCATCCCCTCCCCCCGCTCCCCGCAGCCTCAGTTGGGGCTGGTGGGGGGGGCGGAGCTGGGAGGGGGCGGAGCTGGGAGGGGGGGCGGAGCGGGGAGGGAGGGAGGCAGGCGGGTGGGCGGGGCCTAGGAGCCGCTGGCAGCCTGCAGCCGGGCGAGGCCCCGCCCCCCAGGAGTGACATCATCAGCGCCGCGCCGCGTGACGTCAGCAGGAAGCGACCCGGAGGCGCCCGCGCCCGGGGGCCGGCTCCGGTCAGTGCCCAGGGGGCGGCGCCGCGCGGAGGGGAGGGGCTGGGGTCTCAGGAGGGGTTGGGGAGGGGGCGGAGGGGCCCAGGGTGGGGCAGGGGCTCCCGGTTTGGGGTCTGGGGCTCCCAGTTTGGGGTCTGGGGCTCCCAGTTTGGGGTCTGGGGCTCCCAGTTTGACCTCCCAGTCCCTCCCAGTGCAGCCCTCAGCCCCTCCAGGCCTTGCAGAGCTGGGGGCTGAGACCCTGCTGGAGGGGGGAGGGGTCCCCTACTGGTCTGAACTGGTCTGAACTGGTCTGAACTGGTCTGAGCTGGTCTGTGGTGCTCAGGGGCCCAGCCATGAGCAGCGAGCTGGACATCTTCGTGGGCAACACCACCCTGATCGATGAGGAGGTTTATCAGCTCTGGCTGGATGGACACTCAGGTGGGGCAGGGGCGGCCTGGGGGCAGCTCCATGGCCTCCAGCCCTCCCTGTCTCCCCCTCCCAGGGTCCCCCTGCTGGCCTCCTGCTGGCCTCCTGGTGGCCTCTGTCCTTCCCTGCCCTCCTCCCATGGTGTCTCCATGGTCTCCTGGTGGCCTCCATCCCTCCCTGTCCCCCTCCCATGATGTCCCCAACCCTCCCTGTCCTTCTCCCCATGGCTTCCAGGTGGCTTCCAGGTGGCCTCTGTCCCCTCCCTGTCCCTCTCCCATGGCCTCCTGGTGGCCTCCATCCCTCCCTGTCCCCCTCGAATGGCCTCTTGGTGGCTTCCTGGTGGCCTCTGTCCCTCTCCCCTGGCCTCCAGGTGATCTCCATCCCTCCCTGTCCCACTCCCATGGCCTCTTGGTGGCTTCCTGGTGGCTTCCTGGTGGCCTCCATCCCTCCCTGTCCCCCCTCCCTATGATGTCTCCATCCCTCCCCTGTCCCACTCCCATGGTCCCCTGGTGGCCTCCTGCTGACCTCCATCCCTCCCTGTCCCCTTCCCATGATGTCTCCATCCCATCCTATCCCCCTCCCATGGCTTCCTGGTAGCCTCTGTCCCTCCCTGTCCCACTCCCATGGTGTCCCCATTGTCTCCAGGTGGCCTCCATCCCTCCCTGTCCCTCTCCCATGATGTCCCCAACTCTCCCTGTCCCTCTCCCATGGCCTCCAGGTGGCCTCCATCCCTCCCTGTCCCTCTCCCATGATGTCCCCAACTCTCCCTGTCCCTCTCCCATGGCCTCCAGGTGGCCTCCATCCCTCCCTGTCTCCCTCCCATGGTGTCCCCATGGCCTCCAGGTGATCTCCATCCCTCCCTGTCCCACTCCCATGGTCCCCTGGTTGCTTCCTGGTGGCCTCCATCCCTTCCTGTCCCCCTCCCATGATGTCCTCAACCCTCCCTGTCCCTCTCCCCTGGGCCTCCTGGTGGCTTCCTGGTGGCCTCCATCCCTCTCTGCCCTCCTCCCATGGTGTCCCCATGGTCTCCAGGTGGCCTCCAGCCCTCCCTGTCCCACTCCCATGGTCCCCTGCTGGCCTCCTGCTGACCTCCATCCCTCCCTGTCCACCTCCCATGGCCTCCTGGTGGCTTCCTGGTGGCCTCTGTCCCTCCCTGTCCCACTCCCATGGTGTCCCCATGGCCTCCAGGTGGCCTCCATCCCTCCCTGTCCCACTCCCATGGCCTCCTGGTGGCTTCCTGGTGGCTTCTATCCCTCCCTGTCCCCCTCCCCATGGTCCCCTGGTTGCTTCCTGGTGGCCTCCACCCCTCCCTGTCCCCCTCCAATGGCCTCTTGGTGGCTTCCTGGTGGCCTCCAGCCCTCCCTGGCCCCCTCCCATGGTGTCCCCCAACCCTTCCTGTCCCTCTCCTTGGCCTCCTGGTTGCTTCCTGCTGCCCTCCCCTCCCTCCCTGTCCCCCTCCCATGATGTCCCCAACCCTCCCTGTCCCACTCCCATGGTCTCCAGGTGGCTTTCCTGGTGGCTTCTCTCCCTCCCTGTGCGACTCACATGGCCTCCAGGTGGCCTCCATCCCTCCCTGTCTCCCTCCCATGGTCCCCTGGTGGCTTCCTGGTGGCCTCCATCCCTCCCTGTCCCCCTTCCCATGATGTCCCCAACCCTCCCTGTCCCTCTCCCATGGCCTTCTGGTGGCCTCCTGGTGGCCTCCATCCCTCCCTGTCCCCCCTCCCATGGTGTCCCCAACTCTCCCTGCCCCCCCTCCCATGCTCTCCTGCTGCCCCTCCCTCCCTCCCCTGCCCCCCTCCCCATGGCTCCTGCTGCCCTCCATCCCTCCCTATCCCCCTCCCCATGGCTTCCTGGTGGCCTCCACCCCTCCCTGTCCACCTCCCATGGTCTCTTGGTGGCCTCCTGGTGGCCTCCATCCCTCCCTGTCCTCCTCCCATGGTGTCCCCAACCCTCCCTGTCCCTCTCCCATGGCCTCCTGGTGGCCTCCATCCCTCCCTGTCTCCCTCCCATGATGTCTCCATGGCCTCCAGGTGGCCTCCATCCCTCCCTGTCCCCACTCCCCTGGCCTCCTGGTGGCCTCCAGGGTGGCCTCCACCCCTCCCTGTCCCCCTTCAATGGCCTCTTGGTGGCTTCCTGGTGGCCTCTGTCCCTCCCTGTCCCTCTCCCATGGCCTCCTGCTGGCCTCCATCCCTCC
The DNA here is from genome assembly GCF_026170545.1 of Melanerpes formicivorus. Taxonomy (NCBI): domain Eukaryota; kingdom Metazoa; phylum Chordata; class Aves; order Piciformes; family Picidae; genus Melanerpes; species Melanerpes formicivorus. The sequence continues at coordinate 2,185 of NW_027144374.1, read as the reverse complement.
CTGTCCCCCCTCCCATGATGTCTCCATCCCTTCCTGTCCCACTCCCATGGTGTCCCCATGGCCTCCTGGTGGCTTCCTGGTGGCCTCTGTCCCTCCTTGTCCCCCTCCCATGGCCTCCAGGTGGCCTCCATCCCTCCCTGCCCTCCTCCCATGGTGTCCCCATGGCCTCCAGGTGCCCTCCAGCCCTCCCTGCCCCCCCTCCCATGGTCCCTGGTTGCTTCCTGGTGGTCTCCATCTCTCTCTGCCCTCCTCCCATGGTGTCCCCATGGTGTCCAGGTAGCCTCCAGCCCTCCCTGTCCCTCTCCCCCTGGCCTCCTGGTGGCCTCCTGGTGGCCTCCATCTATCCCTGTCCCCCTCCCATGATGTCCCCAACCCTTCCTGTCCCCTCTCCCCTGGCCTCCTGGTGGCTTCCTGGTGGCCTCCATCCCTCCCTGCCCTCCTCCCATGGTGTCCCCATGGCCTCCAGGTGGCCTCCATCCGTCCCTGTCTCCCTCCCATGATGTCTCCATGGCCTCCAAGTGGCCTCCACCCCTTCCTGTCCCACTCCAATGGCCTCTTGGTGGCTTCCTGGTGGCCTCTGTCCCTCCCTGTCCCTCTCCCCTGGCCTCCAGGTGGCCTCCATCCCTTCCTGTCTCCCTCCCATGGCCTCCTGGTGGCTTCCTGGTGGCTTCCATCCCTCCCTGCCCCCCTCCCATGATGTCTCCATGGCCTCCAGGTGGCCTCCATCCCTCCCTGTCCACCTCCCATGGCCTCCTGGTGGCTTCCTGGTGGCCTCCTGGTGGTCTCTGTCCCTCCCTGTCCCCCTCCCATGGCCTCCAGGTGCCCTCCAGCCCTCCCTGCCCTCCCTCCCATGGTCCCTGGTTGCTTCCTGGTGGTCTCCCATCTCTCTCTGCCCTCCTCCCATGGTGTCCCCATGGTCTCCAGGTAGCCTCCAGCCCTCCCTGTCCCTCTCCCCCTGGCCTCCTGGTGGCCTCCTGGTGGCCTCCATCCCTCCCTGTCCCCCTCCCCATGATGTCCCCAACCCTTCCTGTCCCTCTCCCTTGGCCTCCTGGTTGCTTCCTGGTGGGCTCCATCCCTCCCTGCCCCCCTCCCATGGCCTCCTGCTGCCCTCCCTCCCTCCCTGCCCCCTCCCCATGCTCTCCTGCTGCCCTCCCTCCCTCCCTGCCCCCCCTCCCCATGCTCTCCTGCTGCCCTCCATCCCTCCCTATCCCCCTCCCCATGGCTTCCTGGTGGCCTCCACCCCTCCCTGTCCACCTCCCATGGTCTCTTGGTGGCCTCCTAGTGGCCTCCATCCCTCCCTGCCCTCCTCCCATGGTGTCCCCAACCCTCCCTGTCCCTCTCCCATGGCCTCCAGGTGGCCTCCATCCCTTCCTGTCCCACTCCCATGGCCTCCTGGTGGCTTCCTGGTGGCTTCTATCCCTCCCCTGTCCCCTTCCCATGGTCCCCTGGTTGCTTCCTGGTGGCCTCCACCCCTTCCTGTCCCACTCCAATGGCCTCTTGGTGGCTTCCTGGTGGCCTCTGTCCCTCCCTGTCCCTCTCCCATGGCCTCCAGGTGGCCTCCATCCCTTCCTGTCTCCCTCCCATGGCCTCCTGGTGGCTTCCTGGTGGCTTCCATCCCTCCCTGCCCCCCTCCCATGGTGTCCCCATGGCCTCCAGGTGATCTCCATCCCTCCCTGTGCTACCTCCCATGGCCTCCAGGTGGCTTCCAGGTGGCCTCTGTCCCTCCCTGTCCCTCTCCCATGGCCTGCAGGTGATCTCCATCCCTCCCTGCCCCCTCCCCATGCTCTCCTGCTGCCCCCCTCCCTGCCTGCCGGCGCTGAGGCCGCTGCTGCTCTCTGTCGCCCCCCCAGTGGCGGAGGCGGTGGCGCGGCGGCTGCGGGGGGGGGGTGCTGGAGCGCTCGGGCACCCTCCCTGGGGGTGCTGCAGTCGGACACCAGAGACCACTTCCGGACCTTCCAGATGCTGGAGCGGCTGCTCCACGCCCCCCCCCCGCCTGCTCCAGCAGCTCCTCTTCCAGATCCCCCCCTCCAGGCAGGCCATGCTGGTCCAGAGGTGACTGGGGGGGGTGGGAGGGGACTGGGAGGGACTGGGAGAGACTGGGGGGGACTGGGAGGGGTTGGGAGGGACTGGGAGGGACTGGGGGGGGACTGGGGGGGACTGGGAGGGGTTGGGAGGGGTTGGAAGG